>NC_091848.1:21712800-22010300 GCF_037783145.1 Equus przewalskii
AGATGTGGGTCTCTTAGCAGATCTTTCCATGTGGAGAAAGTAAAAGTTTTGCAGTCTGTTCCACGCAGTTGCTCAATTTGAGAAAGTTCAGCTGAGTGGTCCAAGAGTGGCTCATGAGATGGGGTGGAGGGGATGTGAGGACGCATCAAGGAAGAGGGGACGCACTCAGAGAAGGAATCAATGAACAACTTTCATGTGGGCTGCCTGGATTCTTTCTTCTGAACTACTCTGCTTCTATTTATAGCTCAGTGCCTCAGGCTGAAATACCCGAATAGAGTTGTCCATACATCCCCAGAACAAAGACTCTAGGGACTGTCTCCATGACAGTATTTACAGTTTCACCGTCTTCTTTACAAGGAGATATAGATATACTTTTTCTAAAATGTCAGCTCAGGCTTTTCCTCCTGTCCTTCTCCATAAAACAACTTGAGCTCTTTGGGATTCCTAATGGCTCTAACAATTCTAGATCCCAGAGCTTCACCTAACAGCGCCCAGGATGCGAGACCGCCTGTAATTAACGATTCCCTTAAAACAAAGAGTCTCTGGTATTATTGTAACTAAAATTTCTGGGAGAATATCTGAAACAGAGTCCTCTATAGTGATCCTAAATTTTAGAAAAGCAAATTTTGGCAAAGGAGGTAGACTTAATTGGTATTTTTAAGAAATAGGAAAACAGGTCCTAAATCTCAACCTTGTATAAAGACATGGGAGGAAGGGAGATACACAGAAAAATAGTCTAGTATTTTGATGTCAGACCAAACTGGATTTGATTCTTACATCTACTAGTGAAGTTCTTAACCTTTCTCATCTGCCATTTTTACAAGAAGGACTATTTCTGTTAATATAGCGTTGTGAGTGAGATGTGGTATCTGTAAATCATTTGGTATAGTGCTTGACACAAAGCAGGCATGTAATAAATATCTACAGCTATTGTTAATTATAATAATATAATATAATATAATTAATATTGAATATTTACTGATTAATATTATATGTTCATAACAATTATAAATTGTGCATGCTTGTCTGGATTTGCCTTTGCATGTCAGGCTTCTCCTGATTTTAATGTTGTGATTTATCTCTTCCTTCTGAAAAGAAAATGGTGGGAAACAGATAAATTATAGATTTCTTTTTTTATGGGTATATTTCCATGAGTAAGTACAGAAATGGAGCAAATATCTGTCAAATACCTAAGTCTTGTCCTACTGGGGTTGGAGATGACAAAAGGGGTTCAGAGGGAAAAAACATTCTAACATTCACTCGTGCTTTCACAGAGCTTGCTGTATTGGTGGGTAGAAAGAACTAGCAGTTAATTATACACTAATTGTCTCATGTGTATTACATGGTGTAGTGTAGTAGAAGGTCAGAAGGGACTAGAGAAATCAGAGAAAGGGCCCGAGCAAGGCCTTTAAGGCCCAGTGTGATTTGGACAGGTCTAGTCAGCTGATTTCAGTGAGGCCAACAGCATGAGCAGAGACCCGAGTTTGACCTATGACATATGGAATAAGTATGATGCATTTAGGAGATAGTTGAAATAAAGCAGAGAGTATGTGTTGGGGCAGAGTGGGAAATAAATGAAGTTGAATTGGTGGTGGTAGTTGAGGTCTTAATAGCAGTGTTATTATTTTTATTATCATTAATAGCTAGCACTTTTAACTCTAATTATGTACTGGGCATTAAACTAAGTTCTTTCAGGCATGATTTCAATTAAACCCAGCAGCAAGCCCACGAGATAGGTAACATCATTAGTCCCACCCTTCAGGTAAGGAAAGTAAAGCTTAGTGAGTTTACATGAGAGCCATTGTGGTATGCTGGTTAAGGGTGTCAACACTACTGCCAGACTGCCTGGATTTGAATTCAGCTTTGCTAACTACCCACTGTGTGACCTCGGTCAATTACTCGTCCTCTGTGTTTCTGTTTCCTCATCGGTAAAATGGGGATAATAACAGTACCCCGTTCATAGGCTTATTGTAAGGATCCAATGAGTTAAATTTACATTTATATATGCTTTAGAATACTGCTTAGTATATAGTCATGTGTTATGTAAATGTTTGCTCCTATTAAGTAAATAACACATAGGTATCAATTTTGTGGAAAACACAGAGAATCTTTATATGACTACTTCTTACATTGACCATCAATTAAAGCTGAGAGGATAATATACATAAGTAATTTATATTCATTATAGAAAAAGTAGAACATACAGATAAGAAAATTAAAAATCTCCAATTAGCCTATTTCTCATGCATAATCATTATTTTATTGCATCCTCTTTCAGAATGTATATTTATCAATACATATATGTCTTATGACCTGACTTTTCACTTAAAAATATTTAGAATTTAGAAACATTTTCTTTATCAACAAATACAGCTACATTATAGTTTTTTTTTTTTCTTCAGGAAGATTAGCCCTGAGCTAACATCTGCTGCCAATCCTCCTCTTTTTGCTGAAGAAGACTGGCCCTGAGCTAACATCTGTGCCTATCTTCTTCTACTTTATATGTGGGACGCCTACCACAGCATGGCTTGCCAAGCGGTGCCATGTCCGCGCCCAGGATCCCAACTGGTGAACCCCTGGGCTGCTAAAGCGGAATGTGCACACTTAACCGCTGTGCCACCAGGCCGGCCCAATAGTTTTTAATGGTTATGTAGTATTCTGATATATGGGTGTGGTATACAAAATTGAACGAATCACCTATCTTTATAGGTTGTTTTCAATTTCTTTTTGTTATTACAAACAACGCTGCAGTGAATAAACTCATAAATTTATGGAATTTCCTCAGGATGATTCTCAGAAGTGTAAATCCTGAGACAATCTTATGCCTATTTGTCAGACATATTATATCCATGCATATTGCCAATCACCCCGCAGAAATTTTTAACAATTTCCAGTTCCCTCAACGGTGTATGAGATTTCTCATCTCCCCATACCTTTGCTAACATTGGTTATTGCCACCTTTTTAAATATTTTCTAATCTGATGTATAAAATGTCATATCATTATTTGAAAATACATTATTATTACTAGTGACCATAAAACTTTTAATATGCTTATTGAACATTTATATTTTTGTAAATTTTCTGTTTATGTTCTTTCCTCCCATTCTTTTAAAATTGAAGTGTTTTATTAGAAATAAGTTTTCATGATTACGATAGTAACCTTTTATTTGATGTATTTGGAAAATATGTGTGTGAATATGCTTTGGTTAGAGTTTGAAAAGGGGAAGGAATAAATGAGTTTGAATCCACTGGAGGTTAACAAGAAGACTTTTTCTAAATCTCAAATCTGAACCTTTAAAACTTGCTTTAAAACTTTTGCTAATTTGCCTTTACCACGGAATGAAGCCTACATTCTAAAACTTGGCACGCTGGTCCACCACCGTCTGCTTCAGCTGACCTTCCTCTCCTCTTCCCAGCCACTTTCTCATGTGCCAGTGACGTGCTCGAGCACAGCAGCTTGTGAGAGCTGACTGTGCACATCTCTCTGCAGCTGCATGATAAGTAATATCATGTTGATAGTCTGAAATCAGCCACGGGGGAGTATTTACACCATAGAAACTGGCAAACTGGAGAAATTAGGGCTTTTTTCCCCCTAGAGACTCAATTATTAAATATTTACCAGTATCCCACCACATATACCCTAAACTCTGGGCATCCTAAACTGCTTAGCAGTCCCAATCCAGGTCAGGACTGAGGCATGTAGGCAACCCAGACAGAGTAATAGCTAATATTTGGTCAACACATATTAGCAATGTGTGAGAGAGGCAGGGGGGCAGACCCGCTAGTGGCAGTGCGCTGCCTCTCTGTCTTTGTTCTGAGCAACCAGATTCTAGTCCAAAGTAGCCCACCCTCTGCAGTCACGCCAAGCCTGCAGGTAGTTGACCTATCCTTCTTACAAAGCCTTTGGCCTGACCTTTGAGAATCTCACCACTCCCTCATCCCTACCTCAAATGGCTTATCAAAGCAGCTCCTCCAACCACAACAGTCCTGTCTTTGAGGGGAATTCTGCTCAATACATTTTTTTCCATCTTTTAGTGCCCTTTATAGAATAAGACCTAAGGCAACAGACTGGGTAGCCCAACCTTTAACCTCAGTCTGCCCTCAACGAGGTTTCTTTCCCTCCTTTGTTCCCAGGTGCATGTGCTCTTGCTTCTTCTCACCTCCCCCTGCCCACCTGGATGATATGTTGCTTCTTCAATGGACCCTCCTGACAGTATACACTCTTCCTTGTCTGTAACCTCCAGCCCTTGATAGTAATAGCACTTATCACCATGAGCCACTCCAAGCAGGGACACTGTATCTCATCAAAGAACCTTACATAGTAAGGCTCAAATCATGCTTGGCTGGATGGATGTTCTTGATGAGAGAGTGCCACTAAGGAAACCTTGTGTTAAGGTAAGTATTTTGGCAGCAGTGTGAAATATGACTGAAAGGAAAGGAATACAGTGACCATTGTTAGGAATACTGGCAAGGATGATGAAATTTTGTAGAAAGCATCATCCAGTCATGAGGGGGTGGTGAGCTCCTGGAGGTAGGTGGTAGTAATGACAATGGAAAGAGCAGACATGAGGCATTTTAGGCAAGGAACTATGGACCTTGGTGAAAGATGGTCTAGGAGGAGAAAGAGTAGGCAAAATTTAAAATGTTTTCAAGCTTGTAATTTAGAAACACATGCAGAGTCAGCTGCGTAAAGCCATAGATTGACAAGGAAGAGACCTAAAAAGTAAAAAAAGGAAAAAAATCAAAAAGTTGAGTGTTGGGAAAATCTCTACTTCTGGAAAAGGGGTACAGAAAAGGAGAAAGAGTAAAAATGGTTAATGAACTAGAAAGGTAATCAGAAATTGCAGTATCCCGAGACCTCTGGGAACAGGGTTTAAAAGAACGAAGATTGTTTCAAGAATTTTGAAGATCAGTCAATGCTCTCTCAAAAGGCAAAGAAAAATGAAGGAGTAAAAGGACTGCAAAAGCAATTGTTTGGTTTGTCGAGAAGACCGCTTTCAGCGTTAGCATTGACAGCCTCAGAAGTAGCAGAATGGTGGAAAGCCACTGGACCATGACTCAATGGATCCAGTTCAAATTCTTGTGCCACTGTTGGCTGTGTTGCCTTGGCTATATGTCTTAATCTCCCAGAAGCTCAGTTTCTTCTTCTATAAAGTGGAGATAATTCTTGTCCTAGTTACTTCACAGGGTTATTGTGAGGTTCAAAATACTTATGAAAGTATTTTGTAAATTAAGTTTTGTATGAATGTAACACATTTCCATTATTACAGTCATAATTGGGGCTAAATGGTAGGCAAGGTGTAGGAGGGTTAATGTAAAGAAAGGTAAAGAATAAGAGGGAAAAAAAGGACTGATTAGCAGCAGCTAGAAGAAAGAACAGGGTAAAATGAAGCATTTGTTTACTTTTGTTTGAAGGCAGCGAAACTGGGCGTGGCTGAAGATAGAAGGGAAGACATTCAATGTGGAGGTGGGGTAACTGTGGGAGTAGGGCCCGTGGTAAATAAAGTCCTTGATCTTCAGACATAAGAACAGAAACCTCTTCCTCTGAGACTGGTAGGAAAGTTGAGACCCAAATTTAGAGACAGGGACATGTCAGGATGAAGTGGCGTAAATGAAGTTGCTCCTATGGGACATTCCAACAGTGTGATCAAAGGATAAGGGGAGACTATCCAAGGAGGGCTAGAGAGAGTGATGGGATGTAGGAGGGGAGCTAGAAGGCAAAAATATTGTTTGAATTACTGCTATGGTATTATCTTCTTATGTTGTGAACTGTTGTGTCCCTTTAGGGAACTTGCAAAGTCTGACATCCATAATCTCCACCCTACATGATCACTGGGCAATAGCTCAGTCCAAGTAGCACAAAATGGCCTCATAGGAAAAGGAATTGTGCTTCTTTGCAATTGGATTAGATAACAAATATGATAATCTCGTTTTCTGAACTGAAGATTTGAGTACATGGTTGGCTATAGGATTTGTATATATTTTCAAGTTTTGAGAAGCCATCGGGAAGTGAAGTTTGTACATTGAAATGTTGGATTCTCCAGGACATTTTCATGGTTTGTAAGTTGAAAAGTAGAATCAGTTTGCAAATCAGGACTGTCTTAGAAATATGAATCATATGCAATGTACATCTATCATGACTTACAGTCTTGCATAACAAGGGAATCACGTTAGGATGTCGAGTGTAAAATAGAATGAGATGGGATGAGAATGTGCCTTTATTCCAGCATGGTTTTAACTAGCTGGAGCTGAGTAGTGGCTGCCTATAAATGACTTGTCCTCTATGGTTTGCCACAGATGCCACCGCTGTCATTATCTGTCAGCTACTGAGGCCAAGAATCAGTTATCTTTCAATATCAAACAAGCTCTGTTGCTTCACTTATAATAACAAAAGAACTTCTCTGGTCTCACTGTATCAAAAGTGGAAAAGGGCAAGAATGAGAAATTTGCATGGTTTACTTCTTTTCTTACCTACCTGGCTGTTGTAGGCATCTGAATTTGGGAATCCTGTTGTACCCCAGCGGTTCTCAAACTCAACATTATGATATATGAGTGTATTGAGATAAGTCCTGAGGTATGTCAACTACTTACTAAGGGTAGCTGAAGTAGGGATATTTGTGAATGTTAAACTCTTGACACACTAAACACTGTTCAAATTTATCCTAAAATACTCTTTCTTAGTCACTTGTATTCTGGTATAATTTCTTAAGCATGAGAGAAACATCATGTTAAGTTTAGCACAATGGGAACATCCATAGGATTATATCACATGGAAATATCACTTGTCATGTGTATCCCAGTGGAAAAAAAGTTGAAAACTGTTGCTCTGTCACTTGTTGGAGCAATAATTGTATAGTCATTTTAGACAGCACTGAAAAATCATACATGATGGAATGTTTTTTGCAAAGCCATATTTTTTCTTAATTTTTATCAAAGTCAAACATATACATAGTTTGAAAAGTCACATAGTACTATAAGATTCGTCATGAACACTGTACATCTCCTGAGGCCCTTCACTATCCTGTTCCAGCTTCCCTGAGATAACATTTAGATTAAGTGAATAATTGATGTTTACATGATGATGATGTAAATTTTCTTTGTAATTAAGCTATATGATATACTATTATCACACTTTAATTTTTTGGGACCTAATCATTGCCTTATATTTTGTTTGTTAGGTTTTCTTCCTTAAATGGTCTGTTAGAACTATATCCCTCTCAATATGGTAATGCAGGCTAGATAATCTGTCAGTTTTGATCTTGTCTTGGGGTATCCCTCCTGAAGCCTTCTTTCTGCTCCAGTCCAGACTAGTTGCTCTCTAGGCTGGTACATAAGCATCATCCTGGAATTTCCCACTGCCGTAGTTCTAGGAAAATACTTCACTTCTCTCTTGGGTTGGATCCCATGTCTAGTTTTTCTCCTTTACTTTCTTATTGTGGTGGATATGTATCCTGGTAGTTTCCTGAGAAAATGAGTAAAAGAGGTAAATATTTTTGTATCCTTACAGGTCTGAAAATGTCTGTAGTCTACCTTTATACTTGGCTAGGTATAGAACTCTGTTGTGAAAGAAATGTTCCCTCAGTATTTTGATGACAGTGTTCCATTGTATTCTAGCTTTTAAAGTTCTTGTTGAAAACTTTAAATTTTTGCTGATCTTCCATATATGGCCACCTTTTTTCTTTTCCATTTTAGAAGATTTTAGAATCTTCTTTTTATCCCTAAAGTTCTAAAATATCACAGCGATAGGTTCTGGCATAGAACTTTTGTTGTCTATTTAGGAATCTGTAAATTTAAGTCTGTTATAGATTGGAAAAACATTGTGAGTTAATTTTAGATAATTTCTTTCCCTTGTGGTTTTTCCCTTCTGGAACCCCTAATTGTCAGATTTTAGAATTCCTGAATTGATTCTCTACTTTTCTTATCTTTTCTCTCCAATTTTTCATTACTCTTTATTTGTGGTCTACATTCTGGAAGAGTTCCTCAACTGTATCTTCGAGACATCCTACTGAATTTCTTAAACTTTTGCTATCATATTTCTTTAGTTTTCAAGAGCTCTTTATTGATCTGGTCTTGTTTCATGGTTGCAATAGTTTTCTTATCTGTTTTTTAGGATATTAATTATATATTTACTTGTTGCTTTTTCCATTGTCTCTATTTTCAGTTTGTGTGTTTGTATCTGTCTGTTTTTTTCTTAGAGGCTTTTCTGAAATATTTGGTTATCTTTGGCTTCATTCTGTATGTAAAACATGAGGTACCAAGAAAATATTGGGAGCAGAATGTGTGTGTGTGTGTTTGTGTGTGTGTGTGTGTCAGGGGCAGGAGAGAATTTCTATTAATAGGATTCATCGGCTGTCTCATTTGTGAACCCTTAAATGTCATTACCCATAGGTCTTTAATCTTGAGCTGACCAGTTTCTCCAGAGAGAAATCATCTAGTATCTTGCCTGGAGGTGAAAACATGACTGCCATATTTTAAGAAATCATAAGGTATTTAGGCCAGTGGTTCTCAAAATGTGGTCTGTGGACCCCAGAGGCTTCCTAAGATTCTTTCAGGGATTCCAGAGTCAAAACTACTTTCATAATAATACTAAGATGGTATTTGCCTTTTTCACTGTGTTAATATTTGCACTGATGATGTAAAAGCAACTGTGGGTGAAATTGCTTGTGCCTAGCACTGATCAGTGGCATCAAACTCTACTAGCTGTCACTGTATTCTTCACCAGCACACCCTTACAGTTAAAACAAAAAATAAAGCCAATTTTATTTAAGAATGTCTTTAATGGACAGTAAAAGTTATTAATTATTATTTAATCTCGACCGTTGAATGCACATCCTTTTATTGTTTTCTGTGATGAAATGAAAAGTACACATAAAGCGCTTTGGCAGCATGCCAAAGTACAGTGGTATCTTGAGGAAGAGCATTTGCACAATTGTCTGAGTTATAAGCTGAACTACCTGTTTTTTTCACAGAATAGCACTTCTACTTGAAAGAATGACTTACAAAGGATGATCATTCTGATGTGGCTATTTGGTAGACATTCTCTCAAAAATGAATGCGGTAATCTTGTCACTTTAAGAAAAACACTTTGTGGTATTTGTTGTCAATAATGGAATTTGAGTTTTCAAAAGAAAGTTAGAATTTTGGAAGAGTTATATGTTTTACCACCATGAACTTGAAATCTTCCGAATAGTGACTCAGCGATAAAATTCACCAATGTAATTTTTTGATATTATATAATAAAATGTGCCAATATTTAGAAGATCTACCTAAATCAGTAAACCAGTACTTTCCAAATGACCAATGCAGAATGTTACAAAATAACGCATGGTAAAAGTACAAGATAGACCAATGAATTTTAATGTAACAGAGGCAAAAATTTCATTGCTATGGTTTCAAATTCTGTATTGCAACTCTCTGAAGGTACCACTTGTTGAGTTTTGGTGTAGCTTCAAAGAAAAATATTCACAATTATCTAAAAAAGTTGTTAAAATACTCCTCCTTTTCTAACTGCATATCTCTTTGAGGCTAGATTTTCCTGATATTCTCCTGCCCAAACAACATATTCATGATAAATTGAATGCAGAAGCAGATATAAGAATCTATTTTCTATTAAGCTAGACATTAAAGAGATTCGTAAAAATGTAAAACAGTGCTACTCTCCCACTATTTTTTTTGTTTTGGAAAATATAGTTGTGTTTCATACAAATGTTATTTATATTAATATGTAATGGACTTGCTGTTATTTAAAGAGCTGACAAATAAATGTTTTAAATTTTTTCCAGTTGTAATTTGTAACGTGATAAATATTGATACACATAACCAAGATAAACAAAAATTCTTTGAGGTCCTTAAAATTGTTAAGAGTGTGGCATGGTCCTGAGACCAAACTGTTTGCGAGTAGCTGATATATATAATTAATTAACCCACCAAGTTTTCTGTATGGTTCCACATCCCACTCTCTGTTGTGCCCGATATCCCCTAATCTAGAGATTCTGATCGAGTCTCTGGTTGGTGTGGGGAGGGAAGGATCTAGAGTCTAATTTTTCTCCATACAGATTTCCAACTACCACTTCGTCCTTGATGCATGATTATCAGGCTTCTCGTTGCTTCTCCTCAGGCTTACCTGGGTTTTAGCTTTCTCCATTCTGCTGTCAGTTACCACTCATCATTCAATTCCAAAATGTTAATCACACCTGTTGGTTTTCTATTGTCTCCTCTACCATTCCTTTATTCTTGTGGGCTTATCAATTATTTTATTCCCTTTCTGTCATCATAGTGGAGATTTGGGAGGCAGTGGAGGTATAGGCATATATTTGAATGGGAGTAAGTATACTATGTGCTGATTTTGATGTATGTGCCAACATGTGAAAGATAATGACTGCTATTTATAGTAGGTTATTTAATTGAAAAAATATTAAATAAAAATAGTATTCTACAAAGAAATTAGAAATCTTTATTCAATAGAAGAATGATATTTAGAATATCTGTTATATATTTTCAGCTAGAAAATCTACATTTTCCTTTGTTAGTTAATTACTTAGAACCAATAAACAAAGTTCTTGGAGTTCTTTGGGAAAATGGTCTTGTCTTAAAAAGCAGACATCTATAAAATGCCAGCCGTTGAAGTCAGGAGTGACTGCATCGTCTCCCTAACCAATTTATAGACCAAAATGGCTGATGTCCATTTTAGGTTTACCTTATACGTGGCTTTTAATATAAAAATAGTAACAT
Organism: Equus przewalskii; assembly: GCF_037783145.1. Taxonomy (NCBI): domain Eukaryota; kingdom Metazoa; phylum Chordata; class Mammalia; order Perissodactyla; family Equidae; genus Equus; species Equus przewalskii. Next base: position 21,723,533 of record NC_091848.1, read on the forward strand.
TTGTGGTTGAATATTGACCTCTGCATATTTAAACCCATTTAATAACAGATTGCATTATTTTATCAGGGTTTATGTAATATTTCTAAAACATGTTATGATAATATATTGACCAAGAAGATAACCATGGAAGAGTTCAGTGGATTTATGATTCTATTTCATGCCTCATCACATCACTTCAAAGATTATACTCTTGGGAGACAACGAAACCTTAGCTCTAAGAAGCTACACCATAAAATGAGAGATGGCTTTAAGTATTATTCATTTCTCAGATATAATAACACAGGGAAAATTGTCAGACTAGAAACCAGAATTGTTTGATTTTGACACTTACAGTGGTGGTACTGAGGGCTGGTTGGAGGGGGAGGTTAAGTAAGTGGAACTCGCATCTTAGAAGATAACGATCAGAATTAAGAATGATCTTCTTAAATTGGAAACAAACAACTCACAGAATACGGAACTTCATAGAAACTGAAAGCTGGAATGTAACTTGAAAATAATCCTTTCCAAAACCACATTTAATAGGTGAGGACATGAAGATCCAGAAATGTGGAGTGAGTGGTCCAAGGTCACACTGCTAGTTTTTCATAGGTGTTGTGCTAGAACCTAGACTTCCAGGCCCCTAGCTCAGTGTTCTTTCTAATGCATCCAGTTCCTCAGGGACAAAGGAGTATCATACACTGGGGAAGAAGGAAAGCGCACTGCCAAGTCTGCCTTCCAGTCTCTTCTCTATGTATGTAAGTCTTCTTCTTACTCCAAGGCCCGTCAGAGTTTCTGAGGTGATTTCACCTCCTTTCCCTTCCCCACCCTGTGATCGTCATTTCTTCTACCCTCTTGTCACACCTGTCCCCCCCTTATAGCACCTTACCTTTGTGGTTCTGCATGGCTGTCTATCTCTAAATGTAGATATCCTGTCTCCCCAGCTAGATAATAGTACTTTCGAAGGCAGGACCCTGTCTCCACGTTTTCCTCAAAGTGACTATGACTCTGCAACTCAGAGTTGCTCAGCTGCTGTTGCTGTTGGATCACTGGAAGGTCTGGCTGGTCATGTATACACTGAGCAAGAAAAGTTCTTCAACATTACAGGGAAGTTAACGTATGGGCAAGTTAACTGTAGCTTAGAAAACAAGCATAATGTAGAAATAAACAAGACAATGGCATGCAAGGACCAGAAAATACATGATTTTCTTTTTTCAGTCTTTCTTGGGCTATTTTCAAGATTCTGCTAAGCATTGGGTTCCACTCTTTTTTGCTAAGGAGAGGTAAGAACCTGGAAAGGGTGTAGTTTCTGAGAGAACAATACTCTCTGACACATAGATACTATATAACTAATCTTATTCTCTAACCACAGATGCCTCAAAGGCAAGGCTGCCCATGTGTAGTTCTCTAGCTTGTTCAGTGGATAAAGGTTTCTGACTAGGCCAGCCTAGTGGCGTAGCAGTTAGGTTCTCGTGCTCTGCTTAAGAAACCAGGGGTTCGCAGATTCAGATCCCAGGCACGGACCTAGCACCACTTGTCAGACCACACTGTGGCGGCATCCCACATAAAGTGGAGGAGGATTGGCATAGATGTTAGCTCATTAACAGCCTTCCTCAAGCAAAAAGAGGAAGATTGGCAACAGATGTTAGCTCAGGGCCATTCTTCCTCACAAAGAAAAGAAAAACAAAGGTGCCTGACCAAGGGACAAGGAGGGGGCACCTTTTCTAATTGGCCTTTTCAGAGGAGGGGCCCTTTTTTAAATGGTCTGCCCGGAGAGTGGCATCTTTTCATAATTCTCACAAAGGCACCTTAGAGGCAGTCCCCCTGAAAGATGAGTCCTGACTAAAGGTCAGAAGGAACAATGGGACATAAACAATGGCTTACCCCCTGGCACACAAACTTGGAGACGTTAGAGCAAAGGCATGAGGAGGCACAAAGCAATATAAAAAAAAATACCTCCAAGGAATTGTAGGAGGAACTGAGTTTATTTAACTTGAAAAAGAGACGCGGTACGTATTAAAAGATGATTAAAAAAGTAAAAAAGGTGAACTCTTTCAAAGAATAGAGTGACTTGTTGCTCTTTAATTTCATCCTAAGGGGATCAATAGGGCTTTATTGGAGAAATAGAATCCCCTCCAGACAATGAAGACTATTAACATTAGAGATTGTGGCATTTCCTCTTCAAGAGACTTCATAACATGGGATGTATTCCCATTTGGGAAGAATGTTAGTTGACTCAGCCTGTCGATATTAGAGCATTAACTGAAGGTTTCTAAATATAAAGGTGTTGTTTTTGTTCATTTCTGGGGGAAAAGGAAGTATGTGAGGCCCTTGGCTTTTGTGGAGGCTGTGTTCTGAGAGTTCTTCTCCAGCGGGGAGATTCGTTAGTGCCTGCAATTGCTGTGCAGAGAGCTGCTGGAGATGCCAAGGGCCATGGGTCCAGGAATTAGGAGATCCTTATGCTAGTACAAATATCTCTCTTTGTAAAAAGGTTTTAGTCTTTTCCCTTGCTTTTCTTCTCCTACAATCAAATCTAGTTTTCCTCAAGGCAGTCTCATTTATTTGAATGTTTAATAAGCAGTAACTACTGTTATTATCTTGTGAATCCCCTGCTCTGGGCACACAATGTTCTTCCCTGTTTCCAGAACATGCTCCTTACCTTTTCTCACATTCACTTATTTTTGCATTCACTCAACAAATATTTATTAGACCTGTGTATGTATCAGTATTGTGCTGATGACTGAGGATCAAATGGTGAATTGGATATAACTCCTACCCTCAAGAATTTCACATTTTAGTGGAAAAACAGGCAAGTAAACAATACTGTTTCCCAGATCAGATACTCACATCCTACAATGGTTTCCTGCATCTGTCAAATACTGAAATTCTATCCAATGTACCCACCCAGACACTGACTTTTTTATACACATATGAGATTTTTCATGTTACTTTATGTACACAGAATGTATGTATGTATATGATACACACATATCTTGTATATATACCTCTTGAGTTTGTGTGTGTCCATCTATCATCTAGCTAGCTAGCTTTGTCCTCAAACTAAATTTTAAGATAAATAATAAAAATAATAACTAATATCTTATTGCTAGTTTACTAGAAACCTGGTGCTATTCTTAGTGCTTAACACGTAATCATGTTATCTATTCCTCACAGCTATCTCTCTGAGTGTTGGTACAATTGTCATCCCCATTTGCAGATGAAGGTAACTGAGCACTGAGAGGTTAGGTAATTTGCCCAAGGTTACAGAGCTAATGAGCAGCAAAGCCAGGGTTTGAACCCAGAAGTCTGACTGAAGGCCCTCCACTTGATGTAAAGTCAGAGACCACATTCATATTTGTCTCTCCATGATGGCACTTAGAAGAATGTTCAACATACATAAACAACATCTCCTAATATTTGTCTGGTGACTTCGAGGCTACAAAGAACTTTAGCTTATATTATCCCATCTGATTCCTGCGGGAGCTCTGGCCAGCAGCCAGGGATTTTGTTCTCATTATAGAGATGAGACCTTTGTATAGAGACCTTCATGGTTTGTTGGCTGAAGGATATAGTTTTAAGGATTTTACATTTGCACTTCTTAAAACATTCTATGGATATTTAATTCTAACTACAGGTATAAAGAGCCACCTGCCTAGGCGGGAGAATTTGCTTCTATAGGAACGTGACAATGCTCAATAAATTTTGCCTCTACTTAATTGGTTTTTCCTTCAGTTGTAGTAGCTTTTGATAAATATTTGTTGAATGTTGAAACACTTGCTGTCCTTCCACTTAATCTGGATTTGGCACTTGGGACCTCTTCCTAGGCTTTCTCCTCTCCTATCTCATTCAAATCACTCCCAATTCCTGTAGCTGCTTCCTTTGGAAAAGGTCTTGAGTTCCTTCATACCCAACGCTATCACTAAGTCTGTTCTCAGAGTGCCATGGGTGCTATGTGTAACGTGAAGAAAATACAAAATGAAGATTTTCATTGGTATAGGTGATAGAAAAGTAGACATATATTTTCTTTTATTTTTAAAATCCTAGTGTTGTGAAAATTTTATGCAGTATATAGTAACCTAAAAATAACATCATTGAAATTATTTATGTTAATACTATTTGTGTAAAACAAATAGCAATTTAAATGAGACTGTCTTACACTTAGCTTGTGCTATTTACCTGGATAAAAATGAAGCAAATGGTAGGCTCATTTGCTGAATCAGAGCTCCAGAGAATCAGATCTGAATAAATGAGATTTTATTTTATGCTTATATCCTCCAAGTTTCTGAACTGGGAATTAGAACGTAGATCCTTGGTTACATCTACTACAATGCCTTTCTCCACCACCTGCTGCATTGTCTGTCTCTTTCACATGTCAAAAAAGGTGGTGTTATGGGCTGAATTATGCACCCCTCCTCAAATTCGCACATTGAAGCTCTAACCCCCAGTCCCTAAGACTGTGACTGTTTTTGGAGATAGGGCCTTTAAAGAGGTGATTAAGTTCAAATAAGGCCATAAGGATGGGCCCCACTGCAAGCTGATTGATGCCCTTTAAAGAAGAGGAGATTTGGACACACAGGGGTTAGTTCAGGAAAAAGTTTAGAAACCACTTGTATCCATGTGAATGGTCAACAATTCAGTCAAATTATTGAGCATGTTGCATTTATAGTGTTTGCATCTCCTTTAACAAATAGGGACACAACCATGTATTTTAAAATTAGACCCCAGTGGCCTGGGGTTCAGGGCTGCTGCAGAAGGTGCCGAGAGTATGAAGAGAAAGTAATAGAGATGGCCAGACATGTGCCCCAGTGGGAATTAGGGGAGGGTGCTTTAGTAGAGTAAGCATTGTGAACTCACTCCACGTTAAAAATATGAACAATTCCAAGGATCAGTTTTCTAATACAGTGTCAGCTTTGACTGGACTAGCCCAGTAGTTGGGAGGTGATATGACCCTGTAGATCAAGGCCTGTCGTAACTACAGCTTAGGGAGCAGACACAGATGCTTCAAATAAGAAGAAGAATGGCAGCAAAAGTAACAACAGTAGTGGCAATTATAGTAGTAATAATAATAATTATTTGAAAGTTTACTATGTTCTAGCCACTGTTTTCCGTGCTATATATATATATTAACATTTATTATCCTCAAATTTGTTCACTCACTCGATCAATATTTATTGAATGCCTACTATATGCAAAGCGCTATGAACAAAATAGACAATGCCTCTGTCCTTAAGAAGTTATTTTAGTGAACAAAGATAATAATTGATTAAAAAATAAATTGCAAACTGGACAGCCACATGCAAAAGAATGACAGTAGACCATTATCTCATGCCATACACAAAAATAAACTCAAAATAGATCAAAGACTTGAAGATAAGTCCTGAAACCATAAAACTCCTGGAAGATAATATAGGCAGTACACTCTTTGACATCGAACTTAAAAGGATCTTTTCGAATACCATGTCTTCTCAGACAAGGGAAACAAAAGGAAAAATACACACGTGGGAGCTCATCAGACTAAAGAGCTTCAGCAAGGCAAAGAAAGTAGGATCAAAACCAAAAGACAACCCATCAATTGGGAGAAAATTTTTTCAAATCATCTATCTCATAAGGGGTTAATCTCTGTAATATATTAGGAACTCACACAACTGAACAACAAAAAAACAAAAAGCCCCAATTTCAAAACATACTACAAAGTTACAGTGATCAAAACAGCATAGCACTGGTACAAAAACAGGTGCACAGATCAATGGAACAGAATTGAAAGCCCAGAGATAAAACCACACATCTATGGACACCTAATCTTTGACAGAGGAGCGGAGGGCCTACATTGGAGAAAAGAAAGTCTCTTTAACAAATGGTGCTGGGAAAACTGGACAGCCACATGCAAAAGATTGAAAATTGACTATTCTTTTTCACCACTCACCAAAATAAACTCAAAATGGATCAAAGACCTAAAGATTAGGCCTGAAACAATAAGTCTTCTAGAAGAGAATATAGGCAGTACACTCTTTGACATCAGTTTCAAAAGAATCTTTTTGGACACTATAACTCCTCAGATGAGGGAAACAATAGAAAGAGTAAACAAATGGGACTTCATCAGACTAAAGAGCTTCTTCAAGGCACGGGAAAACAGGATTGAAACCAAAAAACAGCCCACTAATTGGGAAAAAATATTTACAAGCTACTTATCTGACAAAGGGTTAATCTCCATAATATACAAAGAACTCACACAGCTTAACAACAAAAAAACAACCCGATCAAAAAATGGGCAGAGGACATGAACAGACATTTCTCCAAAGAAGATATAAGGATGGCCAATAGACACATGAAAAGATGCTCATCATCACTAATCATCAGGGAAATGCAAATCAAAACTACACTAAGATATCACCTTACACCCGTTAGATTGGCAAAAATATCCAAAACGAAGAGTGACAAATGCTGGAGAGGTTGTGGAGAAAAAGGAACCCTCATACACTGTTGGTGGGAATGCAAACTAGTGCAGCCACTGTGGAAAACAGTATGGAGATTTCTCAAAAAGTTAAAAATAGAAATGCCTTATGACCCAGCCATCCCACTACTGGGTATCTATCCCAAGAACCTGAAATCAGCAATCCCAAGAGTCCCATGCACCCCTATGTTCATCACAGCATTATTTACAATAGCCAAGATGTGGAACCAACCTAAGTGCCCAGAAACTGATGATTGGATAAAGAAGATATGGTATATATACACAATGGAATACTACTCAGCCATAAAAAAGGACAAAATTGAGGGCCTACAATGGAGAAAAGAAAGTCTCTTCAACAAATGGTGCTGGGAAAACTGGACAGCCACATGCAAAAGATTGAAAATTGACCATTCTTTTTCACCACACACCAAAATAAACTCAAAATGGATCAAAGACCTAAAGATTAGGCCTGAGACAATAAGTCTTTTGGAAGAGAATATAGGCAGTACACTCTTTGACATCAGTTTCAAAAGAATCTTTTCGGACACTGTAACTCCTCAGTTGAGGGAAACAATAGAAAGAATAAACAAATGGGACTTCATCAGACTAAAGAGCTTCTTCAAGGCAAGGGAAAACAGGATTGAAACAAAAAAGCAGCTCACTAATTGGGAAAAAATATTTACAAGCCACTTATCTGACAAAGGGTTAATCTCCATAATATACAAAGAACTCACACTGATTAGCAACAAAAAAACAAACAACCCGATCAAAAAATGGGCAGAGGACATGAACAGACATTTCTCAAAAGAAGATATGAATATGGCCAATAGACACATGAAAAGACGTTCATCATCGCTAATCATCAGGGAAATGCAAATCAAAACTACACTAAGATATCACCTTACACCCGTTAGATTGGCAAAAACATCCAAAACCAAGAGTGACAAATGTTGGAGAGGATGTGGAGAAAAAGGAACCCTCATACACTGTTGGTGGGAATGCAAACTGGTACAGCCACTATGGAAAACAGTATGGAGATTTCTCAAAAAGTTAAAAATAGAAATACCCTATGACCCAGCCATCCCATTACTGGGTATCTATCCTAAGAACCTGATATCAGAAATCTCAAGAGTCCGTTGCACCCCTATGTTCATCGCAGCATTATTTACAATAGCCAAGACGTGGAACCAGCCTACATGCCCAGAAACTGATGATTGGATAAAGAAAATATGGTATATATACATAATGGAATACTACTCAGCCATAAAAAAAGACAAAATTGGCCCATTCACAACAACATGGATGGACCTCAAGGGTATTATGTTAAGCGAAATAAGCCAGTCAGAGAAAGACGAACTCTATATGACTCCACTCATAGGTGGAAGTTAGTATATTGATAAGGAGATCTGATCGGTGGTTACCAGGGAAAAGGGGGGGTGGGGGGAGAGCACAGAGGGGGAAGTGGTGTACCCACAACATGACTAACAAAAATGTACAACTGAAATCTCACAAGGTTGTAATCTATCATAACATTAAAAAAAAAAAAAAAGGACAAAATTGTTCCATTTGCATCAACAAGGATGGACCTTGAGGGTATTATGTTAAGTGAAATAAGCCAGACAGAGAAAGACGAACTCTATATGACTCCACTCACAGGTGGAAGTTAACATATAGACAAGAAGAACTGATCGGTGGTTACCAGGGAAAAGTGGGGGTGGAGGGAGGGCACAAAGGGTGAAGTGGTGTACCCACAACTTGATGAACAACAATGTACAACTGAAATCTCACAAGGTTGTAATCTATCATAATCTTAATAAAAAAAAACAAACAAAAAAACCCAAAAAGCCCAATCAACAAATGGGCAGAGGATATGAACAGACATTTTTCCAAAAAAGATATACCAATAAATAAATACATGAAAAGATGTTCAACACTAATCATCAGGGAAATGGAAATCAAAACTACACTAAGATACAACCTAACACCTGTTAAAATGACTGTAATCACTCAGACTAAAAATAACAAATGGAGAGGGTGTGGAGGAAAGAGAACCCTCATACACTGCTGCTGGGAATACAAACTAGTGCAGCCACTATGGAAAACATTATGGAGATTCCTCAAAAAACTAAAAATAGAACTACCATATGATCCAGCTATTCCACTGCTGGGCATCTACCCAAACAATTCGAAATCAACAATCCAAAGTAACATATGTATCCCTATGTTCAAGACAGCATTACTCAAAATAGCCAAAACATGGAAACTGAGTGCCCATCGAGTGACGATTGGATAAAGAAGATGTGGTATATATATACAATGGAATACTACTCAGCCAGAGAAAAAGACAGATTCATCCCATTTACAAAAACATGGAAATACCTGGAGGGAATTATGCTTAGCGAAATAAGCCAGACTGAGAAAGACAAACATCTGATGATTTCCTGCATATGTGGAATATCAACAAACACATGCACAAAGAAAACAGTTCAGTGGTTACCAGAGGAAGGAGGGTGGGAGGTGGGCACAGGGGGTGAAGGGGAGCATCTATGTGGTGACAGACAAGAAATAATTTACAACTGAAATTTCACAATGATGTAAACTATTATGAACTCAAATAAAAAATAAAAATAAATAAATTACATAGTAAATTGGAAATATGGAATATCATAGTGAGAAATGGTATGGGAAAAAAAGGAAAAGTAGTGAGGGGAAGGGGACTCATCAGGAGTCATGGGTGGGTGAGGTGGATGGAGATCAATTTGAGTTTATTAAATTGAGGAGCCAGAATATTTCTCTGGGAGAAAGCCAGATTTAAACAAAGATTTGAAGGAGAAGAGACATTTGCAGGCACTCATCTAGGGGAGGACGGTTTTAGGCGCTGGGAACAGCTAGAGCAAAGGCTTAAATGCTGGAGAGTGCCTTTTGTGTCCCTGAGCAGGAAGATCATTGGAGTTGAGGCTGCCTGAGACACTGAGGGGAGCGTGGGAGGGGGTAAAAGCAGAGGGTAACAGGGCAGAGGAGCATGGAGGACATTGTAGCCATTGTGGGGACTCAAACCTTTACTCTGAATTAAATGTGAAGCCGTTGCATGATTTTGATCAGAAGGGTGACTCCGTTTGACCAAATTTGAAACTGATCACTCTTGACAGCCATGTTGAGAATAGATTTGTGCAGCAAGAAGGCTGATTTGGAGACTTTTGAGACAATGGTGGCAGGGACAAGGGTGACAGCCATGGAGGTAATGAGAAGTGGTCAAATTCTAAATTTATATCGAAGGAACAAAGAAATTAAGTAACTTTTCTAAGATTACACAGCTAATAAATGGCTGAATTGGGAATTGAACTCAGGCACTACAAACTCAAGAACTACTCTGATACATAGCATAACCTGAACAACAAAAAGAGAGATGGTGAGAAGATAGGCATCAACTCAATAAAAGGCAGAGCTTTCTAATAATTATGCCTGTAAGGCAGTGATTTTCTATGATTAGAGGGGTGTAAGTTGAAACTGGAAAGCCGTTTGTGATGAGTAAGGGAGATTCATGCATGGAGGGTTTAATAAAATGACTTTTAGGCTTCTTCTAACTCTAAGATTCTATGATCCAAATACAGAACGACATAGTTTATACTGTTTGTCAGTAGAAGTTGACATCTCTAATAATTACTACTGTTTTGAAAATCATTTTCCTGCCTTCATCTCATATACCAAGGTATAAACAATACTAGATTTGGCCTTCGCCCTCAAAGAGAGGATGAAAACTTGATGTATCTGACAAATCTTTGTTGTGACTCAAAATGAACCCAGGAAATTGCCCTTTTAAATGCAAATTTAAAATATTTGTTTGTTTATAGTGTGAAGGCTGCTACTAGGCAGAGTTTGGAGGCTATAACTTCCTAAAATAATAAACAAATTAATAAAATAATAAATACTGGCCTCAGATTAGGGTTCTCCAAAATTATTGCACAAAATCCTTCGGTACTCCTGTGAGGTCTTGGCTAAGTGTTCATACATTCCAGGTGCTATACCCTGTATGTCTGTGTTGATGACATATCACTGAAGCATTAGATTTGTGTTTTTGTTTTGGAAAATCCATGACTCTGTTCCTGCTATAGCTGTGGGTTGATGTGCTGGGAGGCAGACTTCAACCAAATATTTTTAAGTGTTCTTTACTGTAATATCAAAGTGTTCTGAACAAACTCCTGTGGGTGTGATATTTCCCACTGGAAGCAAGTCTGTAGAATCTACCAGGTCCTCCCAGGGCATTCAGTTGGACAGGAAACGTGGCAATCTGGGAAAAACTTTTTGGACTACTTGTGTACTAAGAAAAGATGGGAGAGACTAAATGAATGCATGCAATTTGGTGGAATGGGAAGAGGAGGAAGCAAGATGAGGTTAAAGTAAATTCTGGCAATTAACAGAGAAATGCCATGGCCCCTATTCTGGAAGAAAAGTTCTTAAAATTCAACCTTTCTCTGAAGGTGGAAAACCGTAGGTTAGTATGCTTTACCTGAATTTGAATATATCTGGAATCCTATCGGTTAGTTTTTTCAAAGAAGGATAACTAAACCCAAAAAGAGGAAAGAAAAAATCTCCCCCTTCCCCATTATATATAAAATGGAATCTTGGATAACGTCCCTGTTGGACTTGATTGTGTTCTTAAAAATACAAAAAGTAAACCTGGTTCTGCTTTACACTATTGTAGGGTGTGTGTGTGTGTGTGTGGGTGTGTGTGTGTATACTTTCATCATGCAAATGTTCCAAGACATAACAGAGGGAGCCATTAGTTACTTGAGGCAATTTACTAGCCTCCTGTAGAGCAAAAGTTCAGATCTTAATGGTGACTTTTTGTCATTTGGAACTGTTTGAATGCATATCAAAGGAAAAGAACCTCAAATAAGTTGTCTAAATTTAGTAAAGAAACCTCTTCTCTCTGGTGGTTTTGCTTTGTATTTCTTTTGGAGCACTGTAGACATAATAGATAGCATTAAGAAATTCGGGGCTGATACTGTACTTTTTGAAAAGCTGTGACTTTCTTTTCAGGTTTTGTTACTAGCAACTGATGTCTGAACCATGAAACAAGACAATATCAATCTTGCCTCTTGTGATGTGAAATTGTACTCCTACTTGGACTTTTGCTGTTTAATTCATAGTGCAATTTTAATGAATTCTTTTTTCTTTTTTGTTTTATTCATATGTAGCGTGCAATCTGCATTCTCTATTAGAATTTTAGGTCAACTTTTATAATTCCCAAAAATTAATTGTGGAAAAAGTTTTCTTTGTAAATGTGCACATGTAGAGAACTAGCACCCCCTAGTGTATTAAAAGCCCCCAAAGATTTGATCTGGCATTTAATAAGCTAATAACAACAAGCAGGACCGTGTCCTAGTGGACAGGTTTTCTGTTAATTTTTACCACTGGCATTATGATGTAACTTGTTTAGGCATAGGGATGGCATGTTTTTAAGTTAGTAAAGATCATAAATAAACTAAAAGGATGGAATTCACATTTCAAATATTGAAACTAAAATTAGAAAACCATCGTTGGCCATTTGAGCTGTTGGTGATATTTTAAGAGTGTGAAATAAAACAGAATAATCTGTGGTCATGTTGCTAATTTTCTAAATTCTATCTCTTTTGGAAAATTTCAGCAACATACTTAATTGTTTATGGAAGACTATAAAGCTGAAAGTGTTTAGGATTTCTCTTCTTTTGGTGACTGTTATACTGTGTGTTGCCTAATGAAACTGGGAACTGAAAATTATAGTTTCATTCCAGAGAGTGAGAGGACTTTTTCCAACAGATGGCATCAAAACACCGGTCTAAACTGTATGATCGCTGATTGTTAATTGCATCTGTAAAACAATCCTTTTAAACAGAGTAATGCATTTTATCATACAGATTATAGTTCTACGCTTTTTGGTTTTTCAATGTGTGTTAACATTTTCTGCTCCAATGTAAGATTTAGTGCTTGCATAATTATCAGATTAAACAACAGAACAACAGCGACTCAATCATTTTTAAGAACCATGCATAAGGGAGATGGAGAACCATGAATCACACTTTTTTTTAGGACATGCTATTTGAGAAATGTTTGGGTTCTTATTTGGTTATATAAAACAGGAATAATGGGTTGGATCTCACTCTCATCAAATTAAAAGAGTGGAAACCTATAAAAAGATCTTAAATATATGGTAAACATATACTGTATTTTAAAATATATCTCACATATTTCCATAGATGGAAATATGTTTAATCTAGATGGATATTTTGAATGAAACAGAAATATATGAGACACATAATAAGAAAGGACTGTTCTCTGAAAGATTTAGAGATTAAGGCACACAGTTTCCTTCCTGAAATGGTTGCAGTGAAATCCTATGGAGAAGAAGAGTGATGACATCATGAATATCCTTTCAGTAAGATTTTTCCATGTTATAGATGGCTTTGGGATGATGGAATATGAAGACTTTATTCTTTTGTCAGTTCTTCAATCTGGGTGATTTGGAACTTGGAGCCTGAGTTTAGAGATGTGGAGAGCATAACTAACGTTCACGTCTTCATGAGGCAGCTTTTTGGTTTGTGGGTGTCACATCTGATTCTTCTGTTTACATCTAACATATTAAGTATAAACAGAATTAATGGCCTCCAAATTCCTTCTATTTCAATTTCTTGTATCACCAACTTGAAAGGGAGTGTCCAAGTAAACTTGCTTGTTGAACTGGAATTATGCATTTAGTAAATCAATTTGTGATGACTCCATTTCTAAGTTTTCATATATCTTCATCTGATACATAAGAGCCACTAAGATAATACTTCACTTAGTAAAGGTCACTTATCAGGCATTATGAGCAGTGTAGATTCTAGGTAGGAAACATCTAAACCAAGAACATGAATGTAGCCACAAAGGATGTCCTAGCAGCAAAAAGATGTATCTTTAAAAGTCTACAATACGGGCCAGCCTGGTGGCATAGTGGTTAAGTTCGCACACTCGGCTTCAGCGGCCTGGGGTTCATGGGGTTGAATCCCAAGTGCAGACCTACACACCACTCATCAATCCATGCTGTGGCGGTGTCCCACAAGCAAAATAGAGCAAGACTGGCACAGATGTTAGCTCAGGGACAGTCTTCCTCAAGCAAAAAGAGGAAGTTTGGCAATAGATGTTAGCTCAGGGCCAATCTTCCTCACCAAAAAAATAAATATATAAAAATAAAAGTCTACAGTAAACCTTTGCCCAGAGCCCACTTTTTTTTATCTTGAAAAGACTTGTGACAAATGAGTTTTTCTGATTTTTAAACCTACAACAGATTAAAAAGGCAAGCACATGGAGTGACGTCTGATGCCTCTCTGAAGAAAGAGTTGGAAAACAGTATTAACAAATCAGGGAAATATTTGTTAATTACTGAGGGAAAAATAGTAGCTTGGAATATCCCAGCAGACACCGCCTTAACCAGTGATCAAGGTTAACATCATCAGGAATAGGACAAATTTCATCATGAACCCCTGATATGTACCAAAGAAAGGGCATAACCTTACCTCTGTGATATTTTTGCCAAAAATGTATAACCTCAACAAAATCATTAGAAAAGTCAGACAAATTGAAAGACATTCAATGAAGTAAGTGACCAGGACTCATCAAAAGCGACAGGATCATGGTGGATAAGGACAGATGGAAGGTCTGTCACAGATGACAGGAGACAAAGAAGGAAAAAGACTGAACTCATCGTGAGATTCTGGGTTGACTCCTGGACCAGAGTAAGGACATTAGTGGAAAAACTGGTGAAATTTGAATTAGGTCTGCCGTTTAGTTAATAGTATTTATTGTACCAATGTTAATTTTTTGGTTTTGGTGACCACACTGTGGTTATTTAAGATAATAGCATTGGGGAGGTTGAGTGAAGGGTATATGTAGAGCCTCTCTATATTATTTTACAACTTTTAATTAAGTCTAAAGTTGTTTTAAGAGTAAATTTTTAAGAAATCTTATAAAACTCAGAATATATAGTAGTCTGGGGCCATTTAATGTAGGGGCAAAAAGCCCTGTTATATACCTGAATTGTATAAAATAATTATTGACATTCAATATGATGAGTGCTAGGAAGAATTATTTTCAACATCATTTGTTTAATGTAAATCAGAAAGCACTTAGTATACTTTAGAAACATTTATATAAAAATTTTTAATGTAAATAGTTTTGAAACTATAAATGAGTAAGTTTCAATTATTTGGGAAATTTACTTGTTGGAAAATTTTACTCACTAATGATGCTATATAATGAACCATTATTCTACCCTAAGAATTTTCCTGCCTGTGCCAGACACTAGAATTTTCCCCCAATCCTCTACCCAAAGATAAGTAAGGTATTCTATATCTTGTAGCAACTGTGTGGCTATTTAATGTTATCCAGGTCTTAATTTGAACCTGCAATTTCACTAAATTTGAAAGCTGAGCAGTAAGTTGAAGGAGTTCCATCACCCCTTGACCTTGATACTCTGTGGGAATGGGGAATTCAAATGATTACCTTCAAGGCTTATCTCTGATTTCTGCTGTATAAATGGAAATAGGAGATTTGAGTATTTATAGATCAGTTGTGTTCAACAAGACATATTCTGACCCCCAAGTCCATCTACTAATATTCTTTTATTTTTCAGTAAAGAGTGACAGTCAGAGTTTTCACCAAATCCCCTGTGACATGGCCATGAATGGAACAAAGAATGGAAAGCTCCACTGTTCCGGGAAACTTAATAAGCTGTGGAATCATGCTTTTTTCTTAGCCTGTCATTTAGCAAATAAGCCTAAATGTCTTTAAAGTATACCATTATACTTCACTGACTGAGGGAAGCTTGTAACAAGTATTTGCTGAACACCCATCATGTATTCAGTGCTGAGTGAGGTACTATAGGATTCATAAGTATGCTCTAGTTCTTCTGTATCTTGTAAGAAACTCTTTAAAGGCCTCATGGGGTCTTACAAGATTAAGGAACATGTACAATTGCCAATCAAAAAGATTGTATGCATTTAAGTGTTCAGACCAGTGGTTTCTAACCTTATTGAGATTAAAGATTCCTTTTTTTTTTTTTTTTTTTTTTGCTGAGGAAGATTTGCCTCGAGCTAACATCTGTGCCAATCTTCCTCTATTTTGTATGTGGGTTGCCACCACAGCATGGCCGCTGACAAGTGGTGTAGGTCTGTGCCTGGGAATGGAACCTGGGCTGCTGAAGCAGAACACACCACACTTAACCACTAGGGCACAGGGTCAGCCCCTAAAGACTCCTTTTTAATGTCAGATATTCCAGGAACTCTATCTGATAGTTGATCTATGTTTAGTACTTGGAATTAGGAAAATACATAATGGCAAAGAACAAACACGAGTTATTTCAAATGAATGTGTGTTTTATTAATCACAATAGTATCTACTTATTTTTGGAAAATAGTAGCAAACACCTGTGAGTTGTATATAATTTAGTATACGCTTTGGTACCCACAGGGAGCCATAGCCCATGAATTCTCCCCCTGCCCTACAGCATCCTATGGGTACTTGTCCTCAGGCTGTGAAACACTCTGCTGGAGCATAAATACCATAGGAAATCAACTGAGGAAGGCTGGCATTGTCAGGGAAATCATCAGAGCTCCTTGATTGGGCTTAAGGTGTGCCTCAGAGGTTGGGAAAAGCTAGATTTGGCCCAAGGGATGCTGAGGAGAAGAAGAAATGAAGTAAACATCTTGAGAGGCAATGAGGAGCCACAGCTGGCCACAGAGAGGGCTATTTTGGGGAGTTAGAAAAAATAACATTGGTTAAATGAGGCAAGGGGAGACTATGGAGATTCTTGAAATCAAGCACAGGAGTTACAAACTTCTATTAAGGCAAAGCACTGGACCAGGACTCAAAGGGCTGAGTTGTAATCCTGGCTCTACAATTACTAGTCTTAGGCAGGTTAAATTTTAGAGCCTCAATTTTCATCATTAATATGACTGGGATAATAATACCTAACACTCAGAGATGAGAGCATCTGTGAAATTTCCTAGTGGGCTTTTGCGCTATTTTGGTTACGTCTGAAACAGGGAACTATCTAAGATTATTGAGCAGGGAATCAGCATGATGAAAGTGATATATTAAAGAAGATTAGTTTGGCAGCTATGTGCTGGTTGGATTAGAGTCAGGGAAGCCAATGAGAAAACTGTCCCAGTGATCCAGACTCAAAGACTGTGAAAATAGGGACAAAAGGAGGTTGAGATGAAAATCGATTGGATTTTTAGTTTGATAAGGTATCAAGGATGAGATGAATCAAAAATGATTTTGAGGTTTTAAACAGTGACTATGGAAGAATGGCTGAAACACTGAAAAGAAGAAAAGGAAAATGGAGAGGAAGCTGATTTGCAGGAAAGAGATGTTGGGATTGGACCTGGTGAATGATATGTGATACCCAGCAGTCAGGTAGAAATTGACTCTCAACTTTTGGGAATATGCAATTGGAGTGAAAGTGAAGCTTGTGCTAGAGACAGCAAGGTCGGAGTCATAAGCATGGTGGTGACAGCTGAGCTGTGAAATGGATACGTCACTTAACAGAGATTATAAACTGAAAACCAAGGATCTAGGATGAAGCTTAGGTGGTACTTTCTCTTGAAAAACTATTCCAAGGGCCAATCAACTCATTATTCTGTAGCTATTATAAGATGGAATTGAGTTTTAATCATCTTATATTTAACTTATAATGTTTTTGTTTTAGAATTCAGATGAGCCAAAGGTATATAAACCCGTTGTATTTCCCTTTCAAGGAAATGACTGATTGCTCACTTATAGCACTCCTCGTAAGATGAGGCATTAAAAGAGACTCCTTTTGGGTTGTTTCTTCTTGGGTTATGGCAGGGAAGTGTGTCAACATTGCCAGAATTGCTGGCTGGCAGAGCCACTCACAACAGGCGTGGAACCAGTGGGGCCTATCTGGCATTCAGAATTCTTCATGATCTGACTTCTTCCCAGCCTCATTATGTAATATTCCTCAGCTCCTTCCAGATGTACAGGTTGGGACCCCAAATATGCCAAGTCCTATGCTAGCTCTGAGCTCTCGCTCTTCCTCTACGTCTCTTCAAATCCTTCAAGACCCAGTCCTAGGGCCTCCTCTTCCCTGAGCCTGTTTCTAATTACCAGCAAGAAAGAATCCCACCTTCACTTGTGCTTCCAACTTTGCATCACACTCCTTCCAGCCTATCTTGCATCATCCTTGTTTACATCCTCGTCTCTCCCTACATGGCTGTGAGCTCCAGACAGCAGGAGATGTGTCTGACTTGAGTGTATACTCCACACAGTGCCTGGCCTAGTCTTTCATTTACTGCTTGCCAAATTGAGTAGAAGGTGACATTTTTCTTAATAACATTTCAGTAAAGCAAAAAGGAAGAAAAGCAGCCATTGGGAAGTAGGGGGAAAGAGTCTTCTGTCTTTAGTTGGAAATTGAACTAAGCAGAAACAGGAGCTGGTGACAGTGGTAGGGTAATAGCCATTTCTGTTCGTGGTCCAGGGGAAAGATACAGAAGGTTGCTGGCGAATAAACATGAAAGTCTGACTTCTTGTGGAGCCCTGAATCTCTAAGCGTTGGAAGCATGTGTTAAGGACATGACTCCTCCATGGAGAGTTTTAGGTAATGTAGTAAATTTTAGGAGAGTGACTCAGTCTGGGGGACCAGGCTGTACAGGAGGTAGGCAATGAGTTATAAGGCCCAGAGAGAGGCAGTTGGGATTGTGTAGTGGATTGAAAGGAGGACAGTCCATTCCATGTGCAAAAACTAAATATTTGATGTAACTTCAAAATGGGCTGGAGGGAAAGTAAAAGGATTATTCTTAAATGAGAAAATCTATCTCAGGCTTGATTAATCTACCCCCCAAATTATCAAATGAGTAATAACCTATCACATTTGGTTAAAGCTACAGAGCCTTCAATTAAATAGAGGCTGAACATTTAAATTTGATTAAATAAGGTGACTTCTAATAATACAGGCAATTAGCCTGTGGAATAGCAGGTAGAGAATAAGAAGGAGGAAACAATGCTGCATTTTGAAAGCTGGTTTAGTGATTTTTAATATAATAATACCTTTTGCTTTTGTAGCAGTTTTCAATTTACGGTACTCCTTAATCTTCATTATCTCATTTGAGCCTTGCGTTCACCTGTTGGGCAGGTAAAGAAAGCTGTGCTTACACCTGGGTCTTCTCACTTCAAGCCTGGACTTCCTACATTCTTTCCACAACACCCTGCTACCTCCCTCATGGATGCAAAGATAGATCCAGTGTGTTTAGAGTTCTTAGTTGTCATTCAATTAATATATGACAATGTGGTTTGATATAAGCTATTCGAATGCAAGGCTTATTTTATTTACTTTTGCAACTATTCAACACACCATGTGACACAGTGCTATGCATGGTAAATATCCACTAATATTTGGGAAACAAATGAACTGTTGAACAGTTTCCCTAGGCATCTTAGTGTTTCTAGAAGGCACCTGAGAGGTAGTTGATGGAGGAATAGGGGGTGGTGAAGATGGGCAGGGGAGAAAAAATGGAAGGACAGTCCTATGAGACTCCAGCCCCTTTAACCCCAGCAGCTCTGTTTATCTGTCTTATATATTAAGTGTTATGGGTTGAATTGTGTCCCCTGCCAAAATTCATATGTTGAAGCCCTAACCTCTAGTACCTCCGAATATGAATGTATTTGGAGATAGAGTCTTTAAAGAGGTGATTAAGTTAAAATGAGGTCATTAGGGTGGGCCCTAATCCAATCTGACTGGTATCCTTATAAGAAGAGGAAACTTGTACACAGACACACACAGAGGGAAGACCATGTGAAGATACAAGGAGAAGGCATCCATCTACAAGCCGAGAGAGGCTTCAGAAAAAATCGACCCTCTCAGCACCAAATCTCGGACTTCTAGCCTCCAGATGTATGAGAAAGTAAATTTCTGTTGTTTAAGCCATCCAATCTGTGGTACTTTGTTATGGCAGCCTGAGCAAATGAATGCATTTAGATTCTGAAGGGAGTTTAAGGGGAAAAAAGAGAGAGAGAGAGTGAAAGAATTCATGTGCTCAAGAGAGTTATAAAACTATGATGCCAAGCCTTAAGATTATTATCCAGGAGAGTCAGATAAATGCTTCTTTTATCTTTAAATCACATAAGCCATCAGTAAGTATAGGACTATCTCTTTGAGGTGACCAAGTCTATAGCTTTATTGGTTAAATAGATCGAAACAGCTTCTAAATTTGATTATCCAGCTCTAGAATATTAACAATCCATTTAAGCACACATTGCATCTTGCAGCATAATTACCATTGTTCCTTGAAAAAGATTCAGAGTTTCTAAACTGTATGTGGCAGAAACCTATTCCATGGCTACTTAGATCCCCACCCTTTTGTACTGAACAGTTCAAACTTTGAGAATCTTCTAAGGTCCACGAAGAAAAAAATCAAATCATTTCACAAAAGCACACAAAAAAAAGCAATATATGCAATTTTTAAAGCATAATTTGAAACCTCTGGGGAAGAATTCTAGATCTGTTAGTCTCACTCTTTGTTTCAAAATTATCTTGGCTCCCCTGGACCTGAGCAAATTGCCAACAAAACACAAGCTAGCACCCCAACAATTTTTAGGATGGTGTGATGTAACCATCATTAATTAAGGATGCATTTTTAGGTAGTATCATTGTGAAGAAAATTTTTACTGCTATTTACAAAAGGGAATCAATGGGAAGGCCTGAAATGAAACAGTTCCTAAAAGAGCTAAATGTAAGCGTTCATATTTGGAATCCATTGTTATTTTGCCTGATTCCAAGGCTGCATCATTTGCAAGTGAAATTAACAGATTTCTATTCTTTATACCTGCTGTGGTAACAATACTGAAACTGCTCTGAAGGACCCATATTTTGTATTCTCAAATTTGAACCTAAATTTTAAAGAGGTTTTGAATGGAATAAAACATGAAACTTAGTTATTACTTAGTTAAAAAAACATTAAAAAAAAAAAAAGAAACACACGCAGGATAAGACCAACAAGACTATGTGCTTGCTACCTTTCATAATAAATGTTGTCTGTATAGCATTCTTTAAGAACATAAGTGGTTGAAGCCTTTAAAAAACGATCAGACAATTGTCTAATTAGGAAGTGAAGAAGAAAACACTATTTGTTTTACTTCTAAATTACAGTCTAGAAAAATAATGCTTCACATGAAAGCACAACTTGTTCTGAATGATCTGTGTGTGAGTATCTGGCAAATTTTTAAAATGAAAACAGTTATGCGTAAATGTAAATACAGACTATCTATCATTGACCATTTTCTGGTGATGGAATCTGCAAACGTCTCCTCTCACAGGATCACCCTTCTAGGATGTCAGCCTGCTGGTAACAACAACCAAAAGGCATATTCGATTACTTCATTGACGCTCAGAATCCTGGCAGACTCTTCCAATAGAAAGGCTATTGTTTGTAAAAGGTCATTGGTTAGATTGGCTCTTGAGCCCAATATTATTTACATAAGTATTGAAGCACATATGACCTGTCACCTTGAAACCTAGAATTGGGCAATGAATGATGGAAGTTTACTGCTATGCAAAAGACAGAAAAAGGACGCATCTTCTTATATCTGCTGGGAGCTGGCAGCCTTGCAGGAGTGGTTCTAAATCGTCATTCCCAGCCCTTTTTCAAAGGCAGGAGTGTTTTACAGTCTTGCACTTACTGCCACAGATCACATTAGGTTTGCATAATCTAAGCCGCTTGTGAGTAAGACTGACTATAGTATCAGAACAAAATGCCATAATTCACCCTACATGAAGAGTTTAAAGCAAATTCCCAATTCAGCATGGGCATGCAGTTCACCAGTGTGAGTTCTAAATCAGCATCTCTTTATATTTTCTAGTATGCAGTGTTCCTGAAATATTACTCAACTTTTCAAAAGTTTGGTTTAATACATTTGCCTATGAGTTGCTTTAGAATTCAGAGCATATTTTTTTCCTATGAAAACATAGTTAGAAATATGCTGATCAAAGCCAGTGCTTATTGGAGCTAATATTGCCAAAATAATGCAAGGCTTAACCTGTATTCATGACTAATAAACAAAACCAGAATAGAATAAAGTGCAATTAGAATTAGTTTTGTATTTATCTTGGTCACTGGTGTCTAAGGAAAACAAGTTTTAATTAGAGAAAGATGAGACAGAAAATGGGGACTTCTGGGTACTTGAAGGACCTTAAAAGGATGAAGGTCTTTAATGATGTCAAGCCTAATGGGGGGATGGTTTTCCTTTCCCTGATACAAATGCATTGTTAACCATGCTCTAATGCTGACTGATAATAATTAGCATTGTTCTTTGGGCTCACAATGGTACATAAAGGGAAGGCTTGAGAGAGTAAGGGAGAAAAATGTTTCTGAAAAAATGAGTAAGGATTAAATGTGATGGAAAGGGGAAAGGGAGTTAAAGAGATACAAGTATATATGTGAAAAAAGAATTTACTGGGATAGAATTTATGGTGATTTTAAGGTTGAAGTACAAGGAAAAATTATCCAGCCTATCACCTCCAGGCCTGCAGGGAGAGAAAGGAAGGAGTGGGGCAGAGGCTTGGGGCCTGACACGTCCCCATTGCTATTACTCTGGGTGATAGTGTAGCTTGAGAGCTACCTGGAGTGGGTACAGGAGCAGGAGCAGTAAGGAAGAGGGGCCAGAAGCAACTGGTCACCTGTATAAACAGAGCATTTGTAGCTCAAGGCTGATGTATGACAATAGGCGTTTTAATATTACAGCATTAGAAAAAGACACTGTGTTGGTTCCTTTATAAAAATTATCTCATTTAATTCTATTAACCCTGGAAGAGAGAGATAATTATCACCATTTTCCAGATAAAGAAATGAAAGTTACATTAAAGTTAAGTGATTTGTCCAAGAGAGCAGAGGTAGTAACTGGTGGCTCTGAGACTTGAACCCTGAGCTGGGTGCACTGAACCGGTGCTCTGGAGTGAGACACAAAGGCACCCTCTCAGATCCATATTGAGTTATCATTCCATTAAAAGATGAGGAAAAATGTGCATTTAGTTCAGTGCTTGGTGCAAAGTAAATATTTGCTAAATATTGTGATTATCATCTACCTAGGTAAAATGTTGCTTGTTAAATACCACCAGGACCAGTGTTGGGTCTTAGTATTCATTCTTGTTTTTGCTTCTTTCTGCATTTTGGTAGTTTTTTTCTGCCCTCCAGATATCTCATGGTCATACATTTCTATCTATCTTCTTGGAAATCCACCGATTTCCCTTTCACGTGCTTGACAGCCAAAGCTCTGCGAGAACAAGGGACCATTCCTGGCACATAGTAGACACTCATTAAATATTTGTTGGATCAAATCATTTAATCCAACAACTAAACCATTTACTTTGGGCCTTAGGGGCAATATAAAATTTAGTTCCATGGACAAACATTTGTACTTCTATATATTACAATATAAAATTTTGAAGTAAAACAGTAGAAACATAGGGGATTTTTTTGTCCAGAGGTTGTGATAAAACATCCCATGATATACCATTAGGCTTTCTGATATAAATGGTGTATTTCCATGTTTACAGTGATCTAGCAACATGAAGAATGTAAGCCTTACTTTTCACTAGTTATATAAGATGCCTCATTTGAATTCTACTGCACGCATAACACTATGCCTCTCTTCCTACATTTTAAAAAGTTACATTTAGAAACAAGAGTGACTATTGTAGCTAAGCAAGTTCATAATCATGTTTCTGAGATTTATAGTCTGCCTTCTTTGCTCTGTCTGTGTATCCATTCATGGATGTAGAAAACAAGAATATTTTATTCTTGTTCTGATATGTCCTACTAATACATGTTTATGGAATAAAATTGTCGTGGTTATTAAAAGAGTCTATGACATTTGCTAAAGAGTGTGGGTATTGCCTGCACAGCCTGGCTGAATTCCAATTTGGGTAATTACATTCTGCTGTCTGGTTACCTTAGCGATCCTCTCTTTTGCTCCATGGGTCCTCACGGTGGTTGAGCTCGGCTGAGACATTCCTGTTTGCCATCCCTAGATTCAAATAATAGGAGCTGAAGCGATTTAGTCTTTGGAAATGTATATTCCATCTATTTTGACGAATTTAAAATTTTACACACATTCCAGAGTGTACAGTAAAGCGTGGCTTTCTAATCTGAATTTTCTTGGAATAGAGTGGGCAATCTAATCAGGGAGAAAATTGTGATCCTTGATTTTTTTTTTTCTCTGCTCTTGATCGTATTTATTATTCCTGTGGAAACTGAAGCAATTTTCTAAATCTATTTAATCTCTCCTGCCTCTGAAACTTCATAGCAATTTGCTGAAACTTCTGTTATTGTTCTTATAGTCTGCCTTGAGGTAGAGCTGCTTGCGGGCTTCTCCTAGGCCCTGGACAAATGTTAAACTTCTAGACTGTAGAGACCTCTGTATTTTTTGTATCCTGATGGAAACTTTCACAGAATTGCATGTTGTAGTTGTTCCATAAATGGTGGATGAATGACATTCTCTTTGCGTTAACATTATTTACTGTTAATGACTGAGCCCATGTTTTAGACACTAGCAGGCTATTTATTATGCAACCTAATGGAATTGTTTCAATTGAAATATTTCAGTTCCTGGACATTGGCGGTACTGTATTGTGGCAGGTTGCCCATAGCGGCAGCTGCTTCCCTCCCTCCCCTCACAATTTACTCTTAGAAAGCTTAAGGGTCCCAAGCCAGGATTATTATAAGATTATTATTGGGACTGCAATCACAGTTTGCTCTGCACTGGAAGATTCAGTTTCTTCAGAAAAGGCTATTCAGAGCAGAGAGTTCCCAAACTTTCATCCACTGTACCAAAAGGAATGGAGGTCTTGCTGTAACTGCCCCATTTCCCTGACCGAGCACATTTTTTTCTCCCACTCAAGGGAGGATGTTAGACTGCAAATGCCTTAGAATGACTTTACTATAGGGTTAAACTTGAATTGGCTTCAAGTTTTAAAATGTAAGTAATTCATAAATGTCAGTGTCTATTATAAGGAATGAAATTCTTGCTCAATAGATTTCTACATTTTGATGTCTTGCCGCAGATTCAGGTTGTTCTCAGGGACCTCTAAGGCCACTGTCCTACCCCTTTGGGCCTCATCTTGGGGAATTACTCATCCTGTGCTTGGCACTTTAGTAACACCAAACTGCTATTCCTTCCTTGCACACGATGGGTATTTCTTTGGCCTGGAACGCCATCTTACTATCCCTGTCTGGCTGACACTTAGACATCCTTCAAGACTCAGTTTAGGTCTCACTGTGAGTAAAAGGCCTAGAGGCAGGGGCAGATCTCCTTCCTCTATGGTTCCGTAACATCCTGAGTATATCTTCACATTTATCTTCTTTTATAGAACTGATCTGTTTTGTGTACCTCTTTTCCTTTACTGTGGTGGCACAGAACTAAGATTGCATAGACATTGCATATGCATAGCAGAACCACTTGCTGAAGACTGATTATCCTTGTTGATGGATAATTCTTCTCAGGACTCTAGTCTGCAAGGAGAAAGTAAGTACAAAGGGCAATGAAAACAAGCTGGGGCCGGAGCAAGGACGATCTTGTTTACCTAGGCCTCCTTTCCCTCTTTCCATGAGTTGAATGCAGTTTAGGTATTGTCTGTTTTGTTTTTTTTAAACATGAATTTGTTTTATAGTAAATAAGAAAAGAGCTCAATTGCCTTCTAGTTCAGCTCTTAGGGACTGCTTTCTTAAAGATTTATCTGTAAGCCCCAAATTTCTAGCTTCTCTTTTGAAATTGCTATTTTCTGGTTTTTGGAAATTTTCAAAATTGGATCGTTATGCCCTACCCTTAAGCCCCAGCAGAGAATGAATCATTTTGGTAAATACTTCTATTATTTAAAAGTCAGAAGTTCATAGGTTTTACTTCAAGACTGACTCACTGCTGTGGTGCCATGGTATCAACGAATACCAAATTAAAAATCTACACTGAACTTGAAGTCTGAAAAATGATTATTATTTTCCCTCAAGAGGCAGTGTGATATTGTCAGAAGAGCACTGACCTGGGCGGGAGAGGGCTAACATTCCAGTCTCAGATTTGCCACCAGCTGTGGGACTTTGGGAAGGTCACTTGGCATCTTTCAGCCTCAGTTTCTACTTACACAAAATAGTGATATTTGGAAGCTGGGCTATGGACAGCAGCAACAGTAGCAACCACAACCACCAAAATGAAAAAACTAGAAGACATGTTCAATGACTCCATACAAGGAAACGATTGGAGAGAATTAAACATTTCCTAAACATCTTCCCTTTCATATGAAATGTTAAAAACCATGTTTGTTTAATTTCCCTAATTTATTAGGTTTACATAATGCATAAGAACACTGATGACAAGGTAAAGATTTAATTTTAAGAATCTTTTGTGTAAACCTGGTGCGCTGGATTGAAAGTCAGGAGACACGTGGTCTGGTTCTTGCTCTTGGGAGAAGGCTAGCATTATGGCACCCAAAAGAGACTGGATAGGAATAATCAAGCCATGCCAAACAGCCTTGGCCAAATCAAGGGAGGCAATATCGCCCAGTGGTTAGGAGCATGGTCTTTAAATCCCAAATTTTTTCCTTATGAAAAGCGTGACTTTAGACAGGTTGAAGTTGTTAACCTCTGTGGAAATCACTTTTCTTATTTGGAAATGAGGATAAGGTCCACTCATAGTGTTTTTAGACAGATTACTTGGGTCATTGTATGTTAAGGATGCAATAAATGATAGCAATTATTGTGAGATGGCCTGTGTGAGTCTCACAGTCTTATGGGGACTGGGCCCAGCCTTGTTCCATCATCTCAGACTTAGTGGCAAGAGTCCTGACTCCTAGTGATAAAAATAAAGATCATTTATGGAATAGGTTATAGACTTGCACATAGATTACCTCATTTTCTCATCATAATAATCCTGGAAGCAAGGCAGATAGTCTGTCTTATGGATGAGGAAACTGAAGCTAAGAATTTAAATGATGTAACTAGCATCACCTAGCTAGTAAGTAGCTAGTTGGGGCTCAAACCAAGGTTTTATGTCTCCTAATCTTTATCTGTCCATTGTGATCCTAGTTCTACTTAGCTCTAAAGATCTGTGCCCTTAGATTATTTGCCTAACTTTTCTGTTAGTTTAATTAATAAAATGACTAGGAAAACTTTAAGAACCTTTCTATGATTTCAGACAGTTTGGGAGCAGGTATTATGCAAATTCTGAAGAAGATATTTTGAAGAATAACTTTACCTTAAGAAAAAATATATGTCAGTACTAAATACGTAAATAACAAATTTGTTGTTGTTGTTTGGGGGATTGGGGTAGATAGTGAAATTGGGGAGGGTTCAATAGGGATCTTCAACTTTAATGGTAATATTTTATTTCCTAAGCTGGGGCTAAATATATGGTAGTTGCTATATTGGTTTTTTTTTTTTTGTCTGATTGATACCAGAAATATTTTATGGTAAACCTTTTCAAAAATGACTGGAAAGAAATACACACACACACACACACACAAAGAAATACATTGGTGCATAATAAAAATATTATAATATTTTCATAACCTTATGTCAGAAATGTTTTACACTGGATATTCATATTATGGGAGAAAGTTCAAGCCTTATAAGGAACACTTTCACATTCCCTGATGGGCCTAACACTTCCCATAGTTAATCTCGTCTTTAAATTTGGGGCCATAAATCTATTTGTATTTCTCTTGGCTGGGACTATGGGTTTGGTAGAAGGACTGTTAAGAAAAATGATGACATGCACAGCCAAGGAAACCATCAACAAAATGAAAAGACAACCTAACAATTGGGAGAAGATATTTGCAAACCATATATCTGGTAAGTGTTAATATTCAAAATGTATAAAGAACTCATACATCTCAACAACAAAAAAACAAACAACCCAATTCAAAAATGGGCAAAAGATCTGAACAGACATTTTTCCAAAGAAGATGGCCAACAGGCACATGAAAAGATGTTCAACATCATTAATTATTAGGGAAGTGCAAATCAAAACTACAATGAGATATCACCTCACGTCCATCAGAATGACTATAATTAACAAGACAAGAAATAACACATGTTGGAAACGATGTGGACAAAAACGAACCCTCATACACTGCTGGTGGGAATGCAAACTGGTACGGCCGCTATGGAAAACAGTATGGAGATTCCTCAAAAAATTAAGAATAGAGCTATCATACAATTCAGCTATTCCACTGCTGGGTATTTATCCAAAGAATGTGAAAACATGAATGCATAAAGATATATCCACCCCTCTGCGCATTGTGGCATTATTCACAATAGCCAAGACTTGGATACAACCTAACTCTCCATCAAGGGATGAATGGATAAAGAAGATGTGATATACATTCACAATGGAATACTACTTAGCCAGAAAAGATGAAACCTTGCCTTTTGCGAAAACATGGTTGGACCTTGATGGTATTATGCTAAGTGAAGTAAGTGAGAGGGAGAAAGTCAAATACCGTATGATCTCACTCATAAATAGAAGATAAAAAAACAACAACAGCAGCAAACAAACAAACACACACACACATAGATACAGAGATTAGATGGGTTGTTACCAGAGGGGAAGGGGGAGGGAGGAGGGCGAAAGGGGTGACTGGGCACATATGTATGGTGATGGGTGGCAACTAGTCTTTGGGTGGTGAACATGATGTAATCTATGCAGAAACTGAAACATAGTGATGTACGCCTGAAATTTATATAATGTTATAAATGAATGTTACCTCAATTTAAAAAAAAGAAAAATGGTGATGGATGGAAACTAGACTTTTGGTAGTAAACATGACATAATGTATACAGAAGTGAAATTATAATGATGTACACCTGAAATCTATCTAATATTATAAACCAATGTTACCTCATTAAAAAAAATAAGAAAACCATAACTCTCAAGTAAGTTTCCTTGTTTATGAATAGCCTGTTTTGAGGAATAGACAGTTTCAAGTTTCTACTAATCAAAGAAAGGTGCAAATGGACAGCACAGCTGCCAATGAGTCAGAACCCTTACAGCACTTCTGCCAGTGACCTAAAGTCACACAGGTACAATACTTTACAGTTTACAGAGCACTTCCATACATAATAGTGTGCTCATAGAAATAGTATACTAATAGAAAATGCTAATAATGGTAAGTGATTTTGCCAGTTGAAGAAACCAAGGGACTAAGTCTAGGATCCATCAGCTGGTGAAGTCTAGAGCCAGGACTGGAACACACGTCTTTTAACAGCAAAAGCCCGCGATTGTGTTAGTACACTATAACATCCTTCCCTCTATTTGCAGCCCTCCATCTGGTACTTTCTTCTTTCTTTCTGAACTAGTCACTTAAATCGGGTTGCTATTACATTGTTTTTAACTTTTGCCTTTTTTCAATTTCAAAAGTTTTGACTTCTTACCAACTGAAATGATTAAATGTGACTAAGATACTCAAGACTTTACCAAATGTCCATGGGTTTTGATGATCCTGGACTGTTTATCTACTTTACTACTATTCTTACAGCTTTTCCTTGTAGTAGGATGAAAGGGAAGTTGATTTTTCCGTTGGTATTCAGAAAAATAAGGATATTAAGATAAACACTCCACCACAAATCCTGCCCCCCCAAAACTAAACTAAACAGTAATCATGGTGCCTCTCATGGGGCCCAGGATTTTGTCAGTGGTTCGGGTGAAGCAGAGGATTCTCTGTATTTTTGTCTTGGTGTCTAGCATGTTGGGTTGCACAAATTTGAAACTCAATTGATTTGCTTTAGTTTTACCTAAGTCTTTACATTCTCTGGTTCCAGCCTCCTTCTCTGCTGAGGTAAAAAGCACAGTTGTGCTGGAATCAGTCAAAGTAATCAGTAAAAAGAGAACTACTTCAATGATTTTCTGAAATCGATGAAGTTATTTACACAGGGACTCATGACTTTTTCTATAATACTTAAAAATTTCATGCCATATTATGAATTCATTGTAAATATCCATTCTCAGTGTGAGATTCACTTTTGACATAATTAATTCATATCTTCTAGTTACTTTTCTGGGAAATATCTTTTGTTCCTCCTAGTAATTTATCCAAAGGAGAAAAATAACATTCTATTCTTACCAAAGATGAAGACCCTACTAAGTGAACAGTGAGTTTTGTGCTTTTACCTGCATGGTTGGACCCTGAGGGGTAGGTCACATTATCTCAATTTTACAGATGAGCAAACAGACTCAAAGGCATGAAATAACTTGCCATGTACATGCCATACACCAAAAAGTGACAGAGCAGATGTCTCTGAATCTTTTCATGACATCGCAGTCTCTACTAAGATGAAAGTTAGAGGGAAAGTAATCATTTCACGTATCAATCCTGCAGGAGCTTCTCCACAGTTATACAGTTGAATGACCGACTACTGCCTTCATGAGTTGTTTGGCTTTGTGGCCCATTGGAAAATGGTTTAGACCATTAGTTCAGAGAAAAAGCATTCAAAGGCTGCTGGTGAATTTGGAAGGTACACTGAGAAGCCCATTTCATATGCAATGATACAGCTATGAAGAATAATCTAATCAAATGTCCTACGAAATATGTATTATCCCAAGTGTTCCAGGATGAAACTTATTTCAACTCAGCAAATGTTTTTTGTGTGTGCATGTAAACTTACTAGGTGCCACACACTCTCAGTGAACACTAAGGGTACCCAAAGATAAATAAGATGTGATTTCTGTCCTTGTAGGGTGTCAAGATCTAACGAAGAAGGCTGAGGTCTGTAAATAGCTTCAATACAAGGCAAAACACTGATATTTTTTTCCTTCCCATTCCTTAAATGATGATCTTCACTGGGATTCTACCCACAGTCATTTCCTTTTCTTCCTTCTTTCCTTACCCTAGGGAAACTCATCTATTTTCCTATTTTCCTCATTTCAACCACCACATAATGAGTTGTGACTCCCAGATGTTTTTCTTTCCTGGATTCTAGTCTCCTATTTATAGCTGTCTTCTGGACATATCCAGCTGTGTTCCTACAGTATCTTAAACTCTATGTATACAAAATGGAGACTTTCCTCCTTTTTATATTCTCTATTTGGTTTGATGGCGTCATTGTGCATCAGTTTTCCAAACTAAAAACCCCAAATGCATCATTTATCTCTCCATCAGTCTCCCATTCCTCATGTTCAATTGTTCATCAAATCCTGTGAGTTTTTATCTCCTAAATATGCCTTGAATCTGATCTTTTATCTCTATCTTCATAGCCATGATTTCAGTTCAGCTACGCTTCATCTTTTGCCTGGACTACTACAATCATGCAGCTATGGTCTCAGCCTTTCATTTCTTTCCCTTCAAAGCCATTCTCTATACAGTTGCCTGGTTGATCTTTCTAAAATATAATTGATAACAAGACTTTTACTTGTCTAAAACCTTTCAATGGTGTCCTCCTATCTACTGAAATAAGTTCAAATCATTATCATAGCCCTGCTAATCTGTTATTGACCTAGTCTTTCCTGCCACTCCTTTTGTGCCAAGCACACTCGTTGACTTTGCTTCTGGGCTGACATTCAGCTGGCATGCACAGATAAGACCATTGTTAATTCTGATTGATCAGTACTCATGCCCTACTGCTTGTTAAATATTTTGAATATCACTTTTCCTTTAGTAATACTAAACTGTTGTTCATTCCCCCAATTATATTTGATGCCCTTTGAATAGTCAGTTTCATCTGCCAAGAACATTCTTCCCTTCTTCTCTACCTGGCAAATTAATATTAATCCTTTAAGACCCTCCTCTGTAATATCGTCCCTGTACACAGGCAGAATTTTTATTCCCTCTGGATTTTCAAAAATACATTGTGCATATGTTGTTTATAGCTTTTATCATGCTATATTGCAAACATCACTTCTGAACTTGGGAGATTTTCAGTAAAAAAATTATTTTTAAAATCTCCAGTGTGTAGCTTAATATTGGATACACATCAAAGACTGTCATAAAACATTTATTGAATTGATGAATAGATGGATTTAGAAAAGTTTCACAAAATGGGATTCTAGTTTGAAGACTAGATTGAGGATTAAGGCTGGGAAGGCATTTCAGGATGGAAGACTAGGATGTGCTAAGAGCAGGAAATGTCAGTATGTTATGAAATGGTGAGCCTAAGTTTAAGATGCAGTAGGTTATAGGTAGTAGTTTAATATAAGTAGGTTGGGATTAAATTGTGGAGGGCTCTGATAACCACTCTGAGCAGTTAAGGCTGTATCCTATGGAAATTGAAGATCTTCACATCAGAAGACTGTCAACAGGGAGTGACGTTTTCCAAACTATGTTTCAGCAAGACATCTCTAATAGCACTGTGCTATGACAACTGAACACTGGGAGCCATTGGGTGGCCACAGTTCAAGGAGGGTCAGATGAAGAGGTCTGTATCTAAGTCTTTGAGAGTACAGAGGTGGAAATAAACATGAGATCCATTTTGAAAGCAGAATTGGCAAGATTTTGTAACTGATAAATTGTAGAGCTAAAGGGAAATTGAGAGATTAACTATAATTATAATATTTCAAAATTGAGTGATTAAGAAGCCAGAGATGGTGCATCATAAGAGACTTTGTAGAGTTTATGTTTGGTGAGTCAAAACAAGACGGAAGAATGTAGGTGCTACCAGCTGTACTCATATTTCCACTCATCCTCAGAGCCCTAGTTATAAGATTTACCTCCCGTATTTTCTATGTTTGTCTTCATTTCCAGTATAAAACTCGCTGGAAAATTCAGCAGCAATGCTTCCAATCACTATTGTGTAGAATTGCTAGAAATAATTCAACTAACATACACAATTATGAGTTTCTTTTTTTTATAGGGTTAGGGAAGCACAAGCTCTGTCTCAAATATATTCATTGCCAAAAGAATTTATTTTGTATGTTAGAAAATATATTATTTTAGTATCATCAGCTCCATCAATGCATCATTAACTTAGAAGACAAGAGAAAAGAGAAAATCTCATTCAATTAACAGAGTATAGATCATCTGTGCTGTCCAATATGTTAACCACTAGCCACATAGGGCTATCGAGCATTTGAAATGCGGCTAGTCCAAACTGAGATTTGATCTAAATGTAAAATGCACGCTGTTTTTTGAAGACTTAGTACAAAAATGAAATAACATCAAATATCTCAATAATTGGTTATATACAATACATGTTGAAATGATAATACTTTGGATACACTGGTTAAGTGAAATGTGTTATCAAAATCAATTCCACCTGTTTATTTTTACTTTTCTTAATGTGGCTCTTAGAATATTTAGAATTACATACGTGGTTCATGTTATATTTCTACTGGACAATGCTGGAATGTTTTTCTTAGTTAACAACCAGCCTACAGGCATTTATTTAGCTCCTAGTGCACAGATGGTTATGCTATATTCTAAAAGCTTTGAAGTTAGCCGAGGAGTAGCAATGGCATAAATTATGTATTTTTAGAGCTTGATAACATTTTGATCAATAAACAGAACATTGGTTAGAAAAGTAGATTGAAATGTCAGTGGATTTGCTTTGTCTCCCCTTTTAAACATTAGTTTTGTTTTCTTATGCTCTCTCCCCAGTATTCTATTTGGTGATTTGTAAGGATCCACTAATCTTCTGTTTGTTACAAAAGAGTCAGGAATTTGATTTCAAGTTCTCAGAACCCTTGGGCTAGTGGAAAAGAATTAGCACATGTCCACATATGGGTGGCCAGGATGCAGAGTCCTGGAATATATACACTACACTTAATCCTCAACCTATACTCAACATACCTCGTTCTTTTTCTGAAGAATCAGAAGATACTTCCCAGTGTCATAAGCCTTTGAGTCATCCAGAATATTATTTGTTAGCCACAGTACAGAAGAAGAAGGAAGAGGAGGGGAAGGAGGAGAGGGAGAAAGATTATCTGCATTTTATAGATATTGGAGTTTTAGATAAAAAAGAATTTACTGTGTATTGATGGCCTTACTGATATTATGTTTGTGCTACCTTTCCAGAGAAATCATGTGACTATCTGTGATTGTATAGAAACAACTGCTTTTAAGTAAAATGACTTGTCATTGGCCAATATCTTAATTTTTATTTTTTGAGCAAGGCACTTAGTTTTCCATGCCTTGGTTCCTTCAACTTTCAAATCAGAGAGATTTTGTTTTGTTGTGTTTTGTTTTTATGGAAATGAGAAGTAAATGCTTTATTTTTTAAAAAGCTAAGTTTCTAATTATAATGGAAAGTGCTTCAATGCTACAACAATATACTGAATAGATTAAAGTGGCAGAAACACCATATTACAGAAGATGAAAAACATTCTTTGAAAATGGTGACTTTGTTTTAGAAGAGTTTTTGACTGTGTTAGAGTAGTGCCTATGGAAATAAATAAATAGCTGAAAACCATTTCTAAATACCAAGACACAAATGCGGTTTAGCTTTGCAGTTCTCAATTAATAGTCTATGTGGGAACATCTCTTATTTAAAAAGGGCTGCCTGAATTGAGGTTAAGTTATGTTCAGTTTCCAAAGTGCCAGTCTGGATGCGTTTTTATGTTTTGATTACTAAACAGGGTTTTATTTCCTTTTTAAAAAGAAAATCTGCATCAGTTACTGTATAGCCCACATCATGGACTAAAATGCTCTAAAAGTATGCACAAACAAAGCAAAAACAGGAAAATGGCTAAGTTTTCAAATGAGTTATGTTCCTTTTCAGGTGTAAGGAATTGAATTATTCAAGGCTAGACTGCATATTCAAATATGAGTTATGCATTTTGACAAAAGATTGTTAACATTCTTGTTGACCGTGAATAAGTATTAATAATACACAGATTGTACCTGCGGTGCACTCTGTATGCTGACTGCATAATATGCCAAATGTTCCAGTGTTTCTATGCATTCAGAGTGTTTTTGAGTCAGTATTAAAATGTATGCTACTAACCTCAATATCTACCCAGTCTCAAAAGAAAACATCTGTGGAAATGGCGTTGTTTTTTTACACAACTTACATGCTTTAAAATATCTGTGACACTTAAACATTTTGTTTTTCACTTACAGCCTTTAAAATGAAAGGAATTAAGACACTAAAAAGCAAAAACAAAAACAAAAGCACCTTACTCACTGAATCAAAGCCACCTGAAGCTGTGTCTGCTAGTCAAGCCACGTCACTGGATCGAGGCAGTAGACAGGTCTCCAGGTATGGAGGAACTGTCTTGGCAGCTAAAATCACAGAGAGACATAGCAGTCTTCAGCTTCCAAACTGTGTCTTTATTTTGAGCTAAATGTTCTGTCATTGATTCAGTAATTATTTATTGAATTCCTATTACAGATCAGGCTTGATCAAAATAAACATGATTGCTGATCTCATGGCACTTACCAACTAGTATGTGGTGGGTAGGGAGAGTTGACAAATAGTAGCTAGACAATTGTGCAAATAGATTTGGCAGTAAGAAGCAGGGCTGAGAGCACACGCTCTGGACCCAGACATGGGTTTGAGTCCTGGCTCCAACACTTACTATCTGTGGAATCTTGGGCAAGTGGTTTTGTGTTTCTGTGCCTCGTGATCTTCCTCCACAAGATTTCTATGAGGTTTTCGTTAGAATATATAGTAGCCTGGCACGTAATAAATGCTTTATATTTGCTATTATTATTCTTTTTCTTAGACTGTAGTAAGGGCTATGAGGGTATATAACACCACATGATCTTATCTGGAGCTGGGATTTCAGAGAAAGCTTTTCTAAGGAAGGATGTTTGCGTTGGGATCTGCAGAATAGGTAGGACTTAAGTAGATTGAGGGGATTGGAAGTGGGGAAGGGAGTAGGGTTGAAATTATAAAAGAACTTTCCAGGCAGTGGGAAGAGCATGGCAAACACTCTGAGGCAGGAGGGAACGTGCCACCTTCAGGGCCCCAAAAGTAGCCCAGAGTGGCAGGGGTACGGGGGGAGAAGGGGAATGGCGAGAGAAGAGGTGGTAATGGTCTTTACTCACAGCAGGAACTTGAGTTTGCTTAGACTTTTTTTTTTTTTACAGTTTTGCTTCCTTTCCCCTACCCTTCCCCTCTCTCTCTCAAGCAAAAGATGGGGGAATGGATATTTCTCTGTCTTCTTTGCTCAACCTTGCGGAAAAATAATTCACCAGTGGTTCTACATATATAACCAAAATGTTACATTCTGTCTAAATATTAGATGCAAATTAAATTGCCTCTTGGTGTTCAACTTATCTTTTTATGTGTATTATAATCCTCTATTTGTGTTTATGCTCCACAGCCAGAGTGCTGCAACTAGCTGGGAAAAAAAATTATAATACTCGATACAAAAGAGGTGGGGTGGATGGGTACTAATTAAACCTAAGTAGTAAGAGACTTAAAGAAAAAGAGATTTCTGTATCTCTCCTAATGGGATGAATGTCATGTTCCAATTCCTACTTTATGTAAAATCCATTATACAATATGTAAAATAATTCTCCAAATCTTGATTTCCTCAATTGAAAATGACCCTGAGCATAAACTATAAGTAGAGGAAGGTTTGAATTTCTTGATCTTTGCACTCTTTTGTTCTCTTGGTACGTAATGTCTTAAATCAGCAGAATAATTTAGGAATGGTAGA
Source organism: Equus przewalskii (assembly GCF_037783145.1). Taxonomy (NCBI): domain Eukaryota; kingdom Metazoa; phylum Chordata; class Mammalia; order Perissodactyla; family Equidae; genus Equus; species Equus przewalskii. The sequence continues at coordinate 21,759,567 of NC_091848.1, forward strand.
TATTGAAACAACTAATTTTTCTTTTCTGTAATCTGCATAGACTTCAAAATGCCTACAAAGCACAAAGTGCCAGTTCATATAATTTGTTGGCAAGGATAAAAAGAAGAAAGGAAATTATTTCCTAAGCGTGTGAATCAGCCCAGCTTTAACAGATATTTTTCTGTCATGTGCAGCCTGAGGGCTTATGCCTATCTGAGCTTTATTTGACAATTACCACTTGCCAGCATAATTAAATGATAATTTATAAATACTAAGAAAGCATAATGGGGAAGAGCAAATAGGTGCTTATCAGGGCATTGAATAAAGTTGATCTGCTTCAGTGGCAATTTTCATCTCTTATCTTGGTTGTTAACTGGTCTCATTTCTGTGTGTGTTTTGTTTAGGTTTGATATTTGTTAGTGTGATGTTATCTACCTACATACACACACTTTCCTTCCATACAGAATTCTAACATTTCTTTTGCTGTTCTTTTGCCACCAAGGTATTTATGAAATATTGCTTTTATTTTCATTCATAATGTAAATTTAGCACCTAGAATTGTACATATTGCTAAAGAAACCCCAAACAAATGAATGATTTTTGTTTATCTCCCCCCAACACTTTTTCAGTGAATAACTTCTTTTCTATGTTGTGTCTGTGATTTTCTTTTAATTGTTTTTTTAATCACCTGGGCTTTGCAGTTAATTACATTCCACAGAGTCTCTTCATCTGTTTCCTAGAATGCTGGCGGATTTTTTGTAAGTAGGAGAGAAAGCACACACGTAAGTCTGGACTCTGGCGAGAAGGGCTTCCTACCCTTGCAGTGATAAGAATGATACTTGATATGCAGCGTGGAAATTTTGCTATGTTCCTACTGAATATAGAAATTACTCAAAGAAGAATTCTGTAGGATAGATGGCTTTCGTCCTATTAATATCTCTCCTCAAGTTCCTTACCTATTATAAATATTAGGGCAGTCTCTGTGGAAGCTGTTGTTAGGCCACGGAGAGAAACGCAGATTTGTCCTGGGTAACCTAGATAAAGCAGTGCAAGAGCAATCCTCTATCTGAATGGAAACAAATCAGTAGAACAGCAAAAAAAAAAAAAAAGAAAAGAAAAGAAAAGAATTTCCACGCCTTTAGAAAAGCATGTTTGAAGAAGGCAAATGGGTGGGGAAAGCAAGACACTGTTAGTGGGTCATGAAGAGACTGAGGTCTTTTTTTTTAGCCATCATGAGGTTAAATAATTTTAGTAACTACTGGTTAGGGTTGTGGTGATTTGAGTGAAGAGTGTGGGAATGGCTTATGAGGAGAATAACAAAATAAAAGGCTTTGGTGTTTAAAGTTGTCAATTTCTCGAATTATTCAGCATTTTGTCCTTATAAATAGCAATTATTTGCCTTTTTCAGAACTGAAAAATTATCGTTCATATTCAAATATTTAAATATACAGTGCCGTCACTGGGGCAAAAAAAAAAATCCTAGTGTCAGAACAGATTTTTATGCAAGGAATAATTTGAAAGTGGTGGATTAGTTTCCACCTTTTGAAACACAGTGCTTTCTATAATCTTCAAACATTATTTAGGATAATGGAAGCCATCATCCTGGTTCTCAAATGTTAGCACTTCCATTAGAATTTGCAGCTACCTCTTATTTTTTATATTAAAATACAAGGCTTAAAAGGTATTATCTTACTAAAGGGGGACAATTGTAGAGATGATTTGATTGAATAAAGGAAAAAGCTGTACAGGCCTTTTAAGATCAAGGATGTATTGATGGAAAGCTATCATTAGAGACAATTAATGTTCTCCAAGGGAAGAAATTGATTATGGACAAAGATGGACCCTAAGGAGCAGATATGTCTTAATGCTCTAAGGCCTTAAGGATTATGCATTTCATTCACAGCATCTGTATTTTAACCCTTTGTAGTGACTAATATAGTAACTTTTTCTTGCAGAATGACATGAATTAAATTTAAAAAAAGATTGTGCCTTGTAAAGGATGTTCGTAGTGTTTGACATGGGATTTCTTAAATAATATTAAAATAATTAAGTTTGTAGTATCCTTTCTCTATATTGCCCTTCAGAGTAGATCTAGATATAAATATATAGAAGAAATTAGATAGTGATGACCAGCCTTCAACATTACGGAAGTGTGGTAATGCCCAATAATTACATTAAAGGTGTGCTTTCGTTAGGAGCCCCTGAGCTTCAGCTGCATTTATGTTTCCAAATAACATATCCCTTTAACTCTGCTTGCCCTCCTATACATCTTGTACAAAGCAGTCATCATGCTGTTAGCCAGTCCCTAGCAGCCGTGGGTCACAACTGGGTACTTAATAAGGTGGTAACCCCACTGGGAACATTTCACATAATTATTCTTAGCAGAAAGAAGATTGTTATGGCTTTTTTTTTTCCTTTTTCAGTTTGGCAAAATTCCAAGTGATTTAATTTGGGCTCCTAAAAACCGGTTCTGTACCATTGGTGAATTATACTTCGTGTATAGTCTATATCCTCACTTCCCTGTAGAACGTGCTGCAGGCCAGCAGAGTCAGTTCAATTGTACAGTTGGCCTCCTTGAATCTGGGACAAGCCCCAGAACAAGTGGGTGATGCAAACTGCTTTTTGGCCACAAGTTTCAGAAGGTGTCAATTTGATCATGGGAGTGCTTTTAGAAATCAATCTCTCTCAAGACTTCACTGCAGTCTCCAACGGTGTATTATGATTATTGCTAAATAAATAGGAGAAATTCGCACATACAAGTAGTAAATAGCTTATCCAGGGAGTTGGCGATTTTAAATATCAGTTAAGGGAAGGGAGGTTAGACCCTGGGTCTTAACTTTGGGCTTATAGAGTTTAGAAATAACTTATTTAGTTAGCTCATATCATTAAAACAGTTTGCACTTTAAATTCTCACAATTTAAAGGTACGTCTTGATGCTCTTGGACCTTAAAGATGATACATTTCATTCACCACCTCTGAATTTTTTCAAAAATTTCCAAAAATTTGAAAATAATTATTTTACAAAATAATGGGCACGTATGCATGATACATTATCTTATGGTGCTGCTGGATTACGAGTTTAAGTCTCCCAGCTGCTATTGCCAACTGGTGTCTCTGAGTACTCAGATCAACGGAAGTACATGTATTTTGGTGATGATGTGAGTGACTGTTAGTGACTTTTTCTGGTAAGACAAACATCTTCATATGTGAGAAGATAGTTTCCTATATGGTTCCTCTTAATAGGAAAAATATAGCACAGGACGTTATATCCCTAGGTCTGAATTAAAGAAAGAGTATGGCTTATTTTTCATGTAATTCTGAGAAAAAAAGGAAAAACGGGTGTCGTCTGTAATTTTCATTGGCCACATTGCCGATGAGAAATGGCATTACGTTAAGGGCCTTTTAGAGAGGGAATGCAGTTTGTGAAAAGAGTGAGAATAACTAGGTAGAAACTCCAAACTAACAAAATACCTCTGAAGTTTTGAACCTAAGTGCCTGGGGAGATAGTGGTGCCATTAAAAAAAATAAATGAGGAAGAAGAACAAGCTGGGGTGAGGCATATTGCTTTTGAATGTCTGGTAAAATCTAGCAGAGATGCCCAGCAGGCGATTGGAAAAGATCCGAAGTTTAGGAGAGAGGCCGATATTTAGAATACTTGTTTGCAGATATTAGAAAGAATCAAAATGGTAAGAAAAAGAAAGGGATAATGCTGTGACATATAAATCCAGAGAGAATAAACTTTCAGGGAGAGAGTAGTCACATGCCATTAATGACCCAGGGAGATCAAGGAGAATGAGAACCTAGAAAAAGGCCATTGGGTTTGCCCATTGATAACTCATCAGTAGTCTGGGAAGTCAGATCTGCTTAGGTTTAAGTCCTAATTCCTCAATTATTAGAGGATTGTGTATCCTTAGGGAAGTAACTTAATCTCTCTGGGCCTAACTTATTTTTTCCTCACAACAAACCAGAGAAGTGGTAAAGTTATTAGAACACAACTGAGATGCAAAGAAATAAGTAACTTCCCCCGTAGGTAACACAGCTAGTAATAGCTGGGTAGGGATTAGAACCATGACTCATGAGTCTCCTTCCTGTTTCACAGATCAGTAGCTGGAGAAGTAGGAAGGTTAATCAAACTGATTAAAGTAAGGGACAGAGCCATGATCTAAACCCGTGCCCATCTGATTCTCAACTAATAGCTGTTCAGTGTATCACCCTCCTTTCCAATTGCTGACTATGAGATTTTGGAGGGGGAACAGTTTACAGGGCTCAAAAATACTGGGCCTGTTGGCTTAAAGTAGCTCAACTTAGTGACGTATGACCACGTTGGAAGAACTGGGTGTAGCCTCTGGGCCCACTCTCTGAGTGACCAGCTGCATCAGCATCTCTGGGAACTTGTTAGGACTGCAGATTCTCTGTCCCACCCCAGATCTGCTGACTCATAAACTTTGGGAGTGGGGCCTGGCTATTTGTGTTTTGACAAGCCCTCCAGGTGGGATTCTCATACACATTGAAGTTGGGGGACTACAGTTTTAATCTAACCTTGCTTCTGAGTATTTCTATTTCTGTTCGTGACTATTGCCAAGCGACCAGGTGGATCTCTGATTGTGGCTAGAACTGTGGTTCCCAGCCTTGACTGCCATCGGAACCGACTGAGAAGGTTTAAAGGTTATTGAAATCTAGGTGCCGTTTCCAAAAATTCTTATTTAATTAATCTAAGGTGTGGCTTAGCCACTGGGAGTTCTCAAACTCCCCTGGGTGATTTTAATGCACAGTAAGGGCTGGGCTCTTCTGGTCTAGAACCGTGGTTCTCAAACTTTAGTATGAATAAGAATTTCATATGGAGAGCTGGTTAAAAGGCAGATCCTTGGGTCCTACCCTCAGAGTTTCTAATTCAGTAGATCTGAGATAGGGCCAGAGAATTTGTATTTCTGACAGGTTTCCAGTTGATGCTAATGCTGCTTGTCTGGGGACCACACTATGAGAATTGCTAGTCTAGAAGTTACATGTTCACTTTGGGAGATGTGATGAATTGAGCTCTTAATTTCAGTCAGAGAGCTCCCGTTCCTGCTGCCAGGCCTGGGTGAGGTCCCTGCCAGTGCCCTGGCAATGCCTCCACATCTGCATCTCCTTGGCAGAGGAGACTTGGTCTGGAAATACATGCACCTGGGCAGCGCATCTCAAACTTTAACATGTGCACAGATCACCAAAGAATCTTGCTATTGCAGGTAAATTCTATGAGTCTGGGCTGGGCCTGAGAGCCTGCATTTCTAACAAGCTCCCTGGTAATGTTGATCCTGCTGCTCCATGGACTATGCTGGGGAGCAAGGCATTGTGTTTCTCAAATTTGCCTGATCATCTAAATCACCTGAGGTGCTTTTCCTACAGGTTTTTGGCTTCACCTGAATCCTACTGAATCAGAATACCCAGGGGAAACAGCCTATCTGTATCTTTGTTAAGCAGTTTATTAATTTATTCAAAAAATATTTATTGAGCATTTACTCTGTGCCAGGCTCTGTGCTGGATGTAAACAAGGCAGATGCATAGTCCCTGATCTCATGGGGCTTACACTTTAGTCAGAGAAACAAACAATAAACACAGTTTTAAGAAAGGGAACTTATGATAGTGACAGCTGCCTCAAAGCACACAAAGCAGGGTCATGTGTGGGAATTCTGTGGTGAAGCAACATTGCACAGGGTGTTCAGGAAAGGCATTCTAAGGAGGAGCCACCCTGGTCTCACCGTTTGTGTGAAGATCGTGCGGGAGGAGAGACAAAGGCACTGAGGGTGGACTGAGCGCGGCTAATTGCCCGGAGTTAAGGACGGTGGGGGCCACAGGTGGAGCGATTAAGAGCCCTTTTGGAAAACACCTCGAAACTCTTTCTTACCAGCTGTCAGAGAATAGTGTAATACTTGTTTTGAAAACGTCATCAATCACCCCAAAATTGGTCCCCAGAGGACGAAAGTAACGCTGTTATAGAGTCCCCTAATGGCCAATAAAAAGAAATTATCTCTGAAATTCATAGGGATAAAACTACAATGATTTCCTGCTAATTATTTAACTCTGCAGAAGTGATCATATACACAGTTAGAAAGTAACAAAAGGATCAAAGAATTGTATTCCATTTAGAGAATGTTTCTACAACTTTGAGGTTTCCGTAGGATAATAAACACTCTTTGGAGAGTTTGCGTGTTTTCCCAGAAAGACTAAATGTATTATTGAAAGGCACAAGAGAAATTAGAAGTCAAGAAAAAAATTTTTTAAAAAAGAAGGAATAAGTGGAGTTTTCTCAGGGAGGAAGAGAGTTCATACATTTTTGGCATTGTTGCAAATTTGTTTTATGGCTACTGTTTACATAGATAATAATTCTAAGAGCTTATTTTTTCTATATATGCTGCATTCAAGAACTACCTAAATGGTAGAGGCAAAATAAAGAAGAAATCTTTGGGCACAGGCAGCTTTCACCTGTATTATTTTTTTTTCAAACTGTGAGCACTCCTTAATTACGAGTTTAAAAAAAAAACATTTAAGATTGGTAACATATGTTGTTGTCAGCATGTATTTAGCACCTGCAGAAATGAACATGAAGAATGTGACAGCACATGGGTGGAACACCCATCGCGTTGACTGTGAACACTGTCAACAAATTTTACTTTGTTAATTTTTTCTTATTAAAAAAATCCAAGGAAAGACTTTAATAGTGCAGGTGTTCAGAGCATCACAGCAAGATGATATAATGAAGGGGGAGGTTATAAACCTTTAGCATGAAAGCCAGGTTCTGGATTTGTGGATCTTTAAGCTTTGCTTCTCACACACTTCCTCTAAGTTTCTTTTAAAAAAAAATCCTCTGTGCTTTTTGGTCTTGGCAGTTTTGGTTGTCCTGTGTGGCATTTACCCTTGAAATAAGGGTGAGAAGCAGCCAGGGCAGATCAGCTGACAGGACCAGGTACTGTAAGTAGCCTTTTTCAGAGGGAGGAGATTGAGGTCTTCCTTTTGTACCTGATTTTCTACTAATGAAATTGTAATAACTGTAGTAAGAGCTTCCATATGAACTCCTTTCATGGGAAAGGTCCTAGGACTGTAGGTTCTGTCTTCTGAATTCTGTGGTCACTCTTACTTGGAGCAAAGGCCATTTCATTTAGCTACTGGCATTCCTCACAATACAGTGCTAGGCAGAGAGCAAACCCTTGCAAATACTTTCTGAATGATGCTGCAGTTGCTCTGCCCTCTTTTCTTCTTCCTGGTTCATTCCACTGTAGAATGAGAATCTTGCAAGTTGCTTTCCATGATCTCCCATCATTAAGGATTTCAGTTCCTGATTCTCTAAACCAGTTCTCTCAACAGGAGTAGGTAATACATTTCATTTGAAGAGAGATTTCCCCCCAAAGTGAATTTGCCGAGATTGAAAATAAATACTGGTAGGTGTGTTCATTTCTACTTTGAAAACTTTGAACTTCTAAAGTTTTCAAAGTGTCCAGAGGATCTTCCCCATTCTCCCACTGCTCTCCTTCCGTCCTCCTGCATTGGCCTGACTATGGTTAGTCCCTCATTGTGGTAGCTTATATAAAGAAATTTATAAACACAAAATATTCCAGGGACATAAAACAGAAGGTTTTAGGTTAAGTTTAAGTTCAGCCAGGTCTATGTTTCCCCCTAGGCCCAGCAAAGGCTCTCAATTAAGTCATGGCTCTGGCTGTGTGGTGTGGGAAACGTTTGCACTTCTCGCAGCTGAGAGAAGACCCTGGAAATGATACATTTTACACCTCTTAGATGAGACTTGGGAGCTAGAAACCACTTCACTCCCATCCCTCTGGGAGGAAGAATCTGTTTGCAGTAATCACTGGCAGTGTTGACAGAATGTTCAAAACCATCTGCTCAAGGGCAAGTGTTAACTCTATCAAATCCTAATATTTTAAGCACACTGATCCCCAGGCCCAAGAGACCTCCCGATAGAGCTCTCCTTGGGCTGTGTGTCAGCCTGCCGTCAATTATTACCCTGCTGCAGAGAGGGCTGATGCACCAGCCAAAACTCGGTGAGGAGAGGCCGTTAGAATAACTGCAGCAACAGACAGAATCCACTTCATTCAAGCCTTGTTAGTTATTACGAATCCAAGGCTTTCCGATTCTTTAATACAAGAGTTTCTTTATAATATATGCATATTTTTTGCCTTTAAATTTATTGCTTATAAATGTGCTTTTTTACTTTTTTAGGCCTTAATGCCTACCATCTTCAGTATGGGTTTTATAGATTCATGTAGATTTACTGTGCACACATGATTATGTAAAAACAAGCATACAGACAGATATAAATCATGAAATTAAAAATCCTTTACCAAAATTATTTAATAAAACAAATTCAGCTGGTTGATTTTTGGTGTATTACTCTCACAACACATTAGCAGCCACCAAGTTGTTTAAACTGGTCAGGATATCTATTTATTTAGCGTTAATACACTTTGTCAGCACAATTGCTCCTCAATGTTTCAGAATTAAAAGCATATGAAACAATTTTTTTAAAAAGCGTATAGAAGTAAAAACATTACAAAGCTCAATGAGCTGAAAACATTGTCTTCTCAAAGGAAGCCAGTTTAGATCTGAGCTATTTCCCCCAGTAAGGACCCCACTGGAAAGGAAGTACACTGGCCTGACCCATCTGTGAGGACGTCTCCCTGCTGCTCCATCCTCGTCAGAGACGTTTCGGTAAAGCTGGTATTATCTTCCATAATGGCTGGGAGAGGTTAAGGGAAATACTGAGAAGAAACCCAACACTAAAAGAAAGTTCTCAGCCACAAACCCCTAAAAGTTCAAATATGACATTTTTATTTTTAAATTCTTGTGTGTGAGAATTTCATCCTATGCCACTTACTATGCCAGGCCGTTGTAGGTACTCAACAAACAATATGTGTTGAGTAAATGGTTATAGGTTTTGCTGTACTGTGGCACCAATATTACCTAGATTTATGTTCCAGATATACAGGAGAGTAATTGGGGGGATTCTGTGGTTAGGGTGACCACCGGCAATGCCATAGCCATAGCTAACATTTGCTGATTGTGTGCTGCCACATGCCAGGCACTTTTAACATGTTATCTCATTACCTAACTACATCAGATATATTAAGTAGGTCTTATTATTATTATTATTATTATTATTATTATTATTTGCCCTGTTTCAGAGATAAGAAACTGAGGCTTAGAGAGCTAAGTATATTGGCCAAGGTCACACAACTAGTAAGTGGTAGAGCCCAGATTACAACCTGGGCAGTAATTTCCAGAGCTCATTCTCTCAACATCATGCTGAACCACCTCTAAAAGAGATCTATTTAGTGTCTACAAAATTCTTGGAGGCCAAAGAGCATAGATAGGAGTGTCTGTTTTCTTCTAGAGTCCCATTGAAGGCCATCCACTCATTTATTGGTCAGACATTTACTGAGGACCAGAGGAGATGTGGAGATTGGCCTCAGAGCTTAGAGCAGTGGTTCTTAACTTTGACAGTTGCATATCCTTTTGAAAGTCTAGAGAAAGTTATGAAATATCATCCCAGAAAAATGCACAAATGCGCAATTTTGCATGCATTTGCAAGTGTGTTTTTTGCGAGGGGGTGTTTGGCTGTGAACCATCGGTCTAGAACTTCTAGGAGAGGCTGCCATGTAATTAAACACATCAAAACCTACAGTAGACATTTTAAAAAACTTGTAGGGTAGTGCAAAGGGAAGGTTTGGTAACTGCTTGAAGGAGTCAGGAAAATGAATCTGAGAGTTCTGTGCATTAAACAATTAGACTGAAACCTATCTGTAGGGTCCCATCTCACTTAGCACCTAAGAGCTCTACATTTTAATTGCTCCTTTTTAACATGACCTTCAGGACTTCTCATTTGACAGTTCCGGAGCCTTATGTTCATGAGATGATGCAATATTTCTATGATTTTATATTTATTTTTGCCATCCAGAGAACATCGTGTGTTACTCTCAGCATTCAATGTTTTATTGTAATTCTATTTTAACCAACTGTGTGTCTTTGTCTTTCTGTGTGAGAGAGAGAGAAAGAGGGAGGCTTGGTGAACACATAGACACAAATTTACTCGTAATTAGGAGTCCCAGTTAATAGAAGCTCTTAGATCATCTGGGTCTCTTGGATCAGTTGCTTAAGGTTTCTGTGCTTTAGTTTCCTCATCTAAACAAGAATACTTATTTCTCAGGGTTACTGTAAAGATTAAGATAATGTGAAAAAAAGAATAAGTACTTTAATCAGGCACATTTTATATGCTCAACCAATATTAATTCCCTTCTTTGTTCTGTTCCTCTCATCTTGGGCTTTTCATTTGTTATTTGTAAAAGTAAACAGTGTTGATAACCTTGGTTCACAGGGAAGAAAAGCGCAAGTAATGGTATATTCATATAAAACTCTTTGGAAAAATGTTCCCTGAAAATTAACTTGTGTTTATGTTTGGAAATTGTGCCTTTTATGTTAGTATTACTTGAGATAAGGCTACCAAAAAAAAAAAAAATCTATAACTAAAATAATAGACTGGCATAATAGTTGCTACTTAAATAATTTTAAAAGGGTGACTTTCCTTTTTCCTACATCTTGAAAGCTAGCCTTTTGGAGTTCTGAAATATGTAGAGTTCTGCAGTGGAGCTCTCTTCCTCACTATGCTTCCGTTTATTGCTTCAAACACCCGTGTGGTGGTGAGATGCAGCACTGTCCTAGGTGCTGAAGGGGCTGTCAGGAGTTGGAAGAGGTATAGACTCAAGATGACTAGGTGACCATGAGCACTAGTTTTTAAATGTATATGTGTGGACAAATAACAGTTGTTCTAAAGAATGTCCTGTACCTCTGACAGTGGAATTTAGAAATGGCATGCAAAAGCACTTCCTAAAATTCCAGCTTTAAAATTAAAGAAGATAATAAATATAAAACTTGTATTAATTAACAGTAGACTGTAAAGCCCTATGTTAATGCAAAGGACTATTATTATCTTAATTTCCAGGATTATCCTGGAAATTATCCACATTTTATGTGTGGATCTTTATAAGGTGTGTTTTTGTTCTTTGCTTATTTACAACATTAATAATAAAGAAGTTTAATATGTTTTATAGACAGTGATTTCCAAAAGTACTGAGCATTCAGCTTTTCCCAGATGGCTGGATTTTTTTTGAAAAGTTTTCTAAGGGGTGTTAATTTGTTATTCACTCATTTATTTGTTATTGCAAAATGTGTTCTAATCCCTCTATTGCCCAGGCATTCTCTCCTTTCAAATAATCTTGACTCTTGGTCATTTGGATTTTCCTGAATGGCAGGAAGCAGGAGGTAGCATTCACCTGTGGCGGGTGGGAAGGGTTGAGTGAGTCCCTGATGCCACTTAGAGAGAAGAATAATAGTATTGAGCATTCTCGAGTATTTTTCATGGTCAAGGCCTAATGTAGATGAATGGCTTTACCTTTTGGGAAATGAGGATACAATAGGTGAATTGCCAGCAGAGATATGTTTCTTGGGTGGGCCTTGATCAGAGAGGCCATGAATGCTAAAAGGGGCACATGGAAGATTGAAATGTGCGTTAAATTTTTCTACAGGCTGTAATGGAAAAGGGGAAATTACTTAGGTCCCCTTGGGAATAAGTGTCTTCGTCACTCTGTGTGGCTATTTAGGGAGAGTTGCAAGCTGTGAGCTTCTCTGAACGCATCTTGTTTCTTGCTTCTGCCTCGCTGAGCCCCTTCCCTCTGTTGCTCCGTTCTTCCAGCTGCTTCTGTAAACTCTCCTCTGTCGCATCTCATCCCCCACGGCTGATCAAATGTGATTCCCCTGAGCCTCTCTTCCTCTCCAGCTGCATCTGTTCACCTCCCCTGCTGATCGATTCACTTCTTTAGCTCAGGGACAGGGAGAGGAAATGATTCCAGCAGCTAAACAGCTTTTATGCAGAGAGAATATTTAAATATTCTCAGTTTGCATGATTTCCCTTCACCTCATGCTATGATCAGAGGTTAATGGAGACAGTTTGGGGCTTCTCTCTGTTGGTATGGACCGGAAGACTTTCAGAAATAAAGGCCAAGATCTTGTTCATACTCCCCTACTCCCCCAAAATAGATATTTGTTTAAAAGAGTAGAAATATTTTTCTTTGTGAAACTACTTCTTTTTAGATAATGGTCCCATGCTCCATTTTCACCCTAACTCTGGATAAGATACCAGCCAAATTAGAAGCTGTTATTGATATTTGTCATTTTGAGTGGATAGAATTTAAAAATGGCTATAGAGTTCCAATTGTTTATATCACTAAAAATTATCTTTTGATATACAAAGTGTACTTTTACAGTGATACTTGGTGGACATTTTAATTTTTTGCTTTTTTTGAAATAAATTTATTTTTGCAAATTTAAGCTGTGAGACGTTGTGCAAAGCAGCCTGCCAGGCAGGCTTGTCCTGAGGATTAAATATAGTGATAGCCTAGCACAGTCCCTGACCCATAATACCCAGAGAATACTAATTTATATATATGGATATATATACATATATGTATGCATGTATATCCTCCATGCATCTGTCCAATACCCATTTATCTTTGATTTAATTATATAGTACCTCCCTATGTTGTTGTGCCAGTTTCCTTATCTATTTCCTTGTTCTTGGGCATTTATCTTATCACCATTTTTCTTTCTTTATCTCCCTCCCGTTCCCTTCCTTGCTTTCTTCCTTCCTTCTCTCTTTTGTCATTTTAAAATTTCCTTCCTATATTTTTTCCCTTGTTTCATTACTCTGAGAGATACTGAGAACATCTTGTATATATATTTTTTTATCTTTCTGGAGTCTTCTGTTGTGATATAATCTCCCAAAATAAAATTCCTAGATCAAGGGTTTGAACAATGCCTGTCTAGATTGCTTTTCTCCAAAGTTGGATCACATTTTCATAGTAATGTCCACCCTTGCATATGCTAGGTTCTCCACAGTCCTGCCAACATTGGAGTTTCTTATTTTTCATTTGTTTTTGCATGTTGAGTAAGTTTTTAATGGTACTTTAAAAGGATTTTTTGTTCTGTTAGCAGGCTTATAATTTTTTCATTTGATAATTTCATATTTATATTTTCTTATAAGTAAATTGCCTATCTTCTTATACTACTTATCCAGTGAAATCTTGGTAGTGATGTAATATATTCCTTTCAAAGTATTACATATATTGAGTAGTAACTCAACCAGTAAATATTAATCAAGTGACTATTTTGTGTTAGGCATTGTAAACAATACACAACTTGGGATACAATGATAAATGATGTGGTCCCTGGCTTCCAGGAGGTTTGAGAAATTTACCTAGTAAAAAGTGAGAAGTGTCTAAACTAAGTGCATCACAGTGTAACAGGTGATGTGATGGAAATATGTGTAGGGTTCAGTGGAGTCACATAGGAAATGGAATGATTAATCAAACCTAGGATTAAAGAAAGCTTTTATCATGGCGGATCATAGAGGAAACTTTTGTCATTTATTTTCTTTCTGATACTCTTGGATTTGTGTCATTCTTTATTGTTCACCAAAGCAACTCCAGTGCTTTCATTTGCCTGGTAATACCACCAGCTTCTGTGACTCAGTGATGTATAACAACGTATGTGTGTGCAACACAGCATCAAGGTATGTATGACCATGATGTGCTTTTTAGGGCTTATGGTGAAAATAGAATATGATTAATGCTGAGGGGGACATAGTCACCCAAGCTTTATTTATTTATTTGAGCACCCAATTAGTGAACATTCATGGTCTCAAGTTTGAGGTTGACCCTATTGTGCCTACTCACCACAGGACTCTTACATACTCCTTCTAGGAGGTCCATGAGATGACCTCATGGGAGGGTGTCTTAGGGAGCATACTGGACTCTGAAACGTGTTCCTCCCCGCAACTCCTGACTCCTGAGCCTTCAAACAACTGTGCAAACCCTGATCTTTCTGGTATCAAGATCTTCAGCTCTTTCTGAATGATAGTAATGCAAAAAGGTCCTGGGCTATGGAGAACAGAGTTTATCTAGTTTTGTCTTCTGCTAACTTTAACAAATCATTTTTTGGTTGTATCTGTCATAGATACTCAAGAACTACTTTAGTGCTTGGTTGACTGGTTGGGTTTAGTAGTTTTTAAAAAGAGCCCAGATGAAAATCTTCATTTTTTTTCTCCTTTGGAGACCTAGCTTCCCTTCCAGTCTTTCTATTTCTCTTTCTTCCATACTTAATTTTCTCATGTGATTATGTCGGTCCATGAGCTGCTTGAGGGCAAGGACAATGTTCTATTTATCTTTGTATCCCCCACGCATAGCACCAGTGCTGGTTCATGGTGGGCCCTCAACAATGCTTCTGTATGAATGAAGCATGCCCTCCTAGTCTTTGGGATTACCCTACATGCTGCTCATCTTTTTCTTAATGTCCAATAATGGTAAGACGTCTTTAATGCACCCAGATTCCCACCTCCTGACCCCACTCCATGTGAGAGAATTGCTTTCACTCTAGATGTTTGTATATCCACTAGAGGGCACTGTTTTGTCAGAGGCTGTTCCAGCCTTTCTTCAATTCCAAGATTGATAACTTTATGGTCCACTGCCAGCTTCAAGTTTTTTCTATATTTGCTATGACTCTGAGCTTTCCATCACAACTATGCTTGCAAAAATAGAATCACAATAGTAAGTCATGGTTAAAAAACAATTGTAAGAAGGTTAGATACAAGATAATATTACTAAACGATATGACAAATATGTATTTAATAACAAAAGGGCATATACGAACTAAGAATGCTCATATACATTAAGGTCATTCCTCTGTTCTTATTTATTTTTTTTCAGATTTTCTTCTAACAAAACTAGAAGGGCAAGTAAAGTTTTTGTTGTCTCCAGTTTCAGTTTTGCACTTACATAATGAAAGCATTATACCATGACTGGAGACATTCCAAGCTAAACACCTTATATCCAAATTCCAAAGGTAACTTCAATGGAAATTTGCTTTGAATGTGAATGGCAGCATCAAGTTGGCTGCTATTTTTTAAAGCTATAAAAGCTACATTTTTGGAAAAGTTTTTCAATCCCACAGAACTATCTTTAGAATCAAATGAGTTTCCTGGGCTTTAACGTCAAGCAGTTCAAGTTTGCAAATATTTTCAACTTACATGTGAATCAACACAGGGGATACGTGAAAAGACAAAGCTGCTCGCACTGTCAGTGCGCTTCCAAACACATCATTAACCCAGTGGTGACTCACGAGGCCCCACTGGAGCTGTCTGAGGAAGCTGCAAAGAGGGAGAAGCCAACAGGGAAGGTGACTTTCCCAAATTTAAAATCTTAACTTGGAATCACATCATAGAATTGAAAGAGACGGTGGGGCCCAGCATGCTGTCTCATATTAAGGGACAGACATAAATAAGAACTCTTGGAGTCTTCTCACAAGAATCTTGGTGATAATCTGTTAGTAAACTCTTTTAAATTACACTTAAAGACTTAAAAAAAAATTGGGCATTTTTTGTGCCAGGTTCCAAAGTCATTTGTAAAGTGTTTAATTAATCTTCCTCGGATTAAAAGTGTAGGTTTAAATATGTGTTGATTTTGTGACAAGCTGTAGATGTTAATTGTCTTGATTGCTTTTATTTTGTATTCCCAAGACAACAGGATCATATATGCCTAACTGTGGCTGGGGGAAAGGAGCAAAAATATAATTTTTAAAAAGAAACGCGTATTTCTTAAGTTAAACAGATGTTACCACGTATATAGGAGGCGTTAAGCCAGAAAGAAAAATTTGAAAGACCTAGAAAAGCAGTCAAAGTTCCCCTCCCTCAGAATTTACGTCCCGCAGAAAATCGTGATTGTTTTTTCATGAAATCTATTTGAAATTTAGAGCCTATCTGGCTTCCTACTCAATAATCCCAGCATTTGGATGTTTGTAAATGACACCATTTCTCTTCAATATTATACCTCTTTTCCAGAGGGCTTTATAACTTTTAACAAGAGGAGAAACCATTTCTTTCCACCTATTTGATGTAGCAGATTATTTATGGAGCCAACATGTTGACACACTATAAACTGTAAAAAATGAGGCCTAATAAGGTTAATTGTCATGTGAACCTTCCTCTGTAGGCTGCAATCTGCGGGCTTTGATTGTTTCTCTGGGGGAAACTCTGCCCAGATGGTGAAGTCCTCAAGGCCCTGACCCACAAGAGGCCTGCAGAGATGGAGAACAAGGTGCTTCTCCACAGACTAATTAATTTACTAGTATAGCACCTGTTCCAGAATAGATAGGGCTGGGAGGGAAAGCAGTCCCTGGGCACAGTGGCGAGCTCGCGGGTAAATGGATTTCAGCTGATTATATTAAGCTGATGCTTTGATCATCTGAAGGCGTTAAAATGGAAATATGTTTCTTCTGGCTGTTGGCCTCCGTGAGCGTAGTTTGTGTTATTATTATAAATGTTGGGTAATAGAAAAGGCTGTTTTAGATTTCAGCACGTCCCATTTAAAAAGTGTGCAGTATATTTGTCTATTTCTTTGTTCTAGTTTAGAAATGCATGTTGTCATAAAGCTGCACCTTTTAAACAATTCTGCTTGCTTGTTTCCATTTTATTCCGGCCAAATTACTAGTTGGAAATCAAACACCAGCACAGATTCCTTTTAGCTAGAACACTTTATTATGTACTCACACCTTTAATTCAATGTGTGTAATTAGGCTTTAATCAGCTGAACACTATTTGTGAAAAAATATCAGACACTTTTAAATGAAATTCTGGTAAAGTCATGCTATTTAAGCTCTGGTGACTAGTTACTGGCACGAATAAATCCCTGAGTAAACAAGGCTTGGTAGTAAATGGATTTACAATGTGAGTCTTTCTGCACTCAATTTCACTTTATTGCCTCTTTGATTCCCAAAAGGATTAGAGGTAATTTTTTCGGTCCTTTAGATGCAATAAAACTGTTTCCCTTTCCAAATTAACACTATGATCTTCCATGTAATGTGTTTGGCAAACACAAGGAATTTATAAGACCGCTAGTCTTGCATTGTATAGCAATGGAGATAAAAATGTGGTGTCTTAGATGTCGTGGCCTTCAGTGGGCGGCTTTTACCATGCTTTTGAAAGGTTAGTATTTTTAAAATAGAAAAATATTTTAGTCATATGGAATATAGCCTAAAGAATGCTAATGATTTGAACTGTTTCTATTACTATTGTGTATTAAATTCTGACATTGCAACAGTGAAGTTCTGTTAACATTACGATGGTAAAATTGGGTTCTTTTTTAGATAGATATCACACAGAATATGAAAACAGAGCAAGCACACAAATTCAGCATATAATCGTGGGCTTATTTCCAGATTGTCCTCTCTGATTGTGTTCTTATAATCCTTGGAACTGTCTGTTTTGTGAAATAAATTGAAAATTTCATGGCTGCTTTTCTTTGGCTTTCTCTTCCAAAACTATAAAAGCATCTTTGTTTCAGTGGATTTATTTTTAAATATACATTATTTTTAAAAAATAGAAAGGTACAAAAGTGTGTATAGTGCAAATAATTAATTCACTCTTCCACTGCTGCCCCTGGTCCCTCTCTCCAGTTCTCCTCGTTGACCAGGTCTTTGTGTGGCCCTCTGAAGGTGTTT
Organism: Equus przewalskii; assembly: GCF_037783145.1. NCBI lineage: Eukaryota > Metazoa > Chordata > Mammalia > Perissodactyla > Equidae > Equus > Equus przewalskii. The sequence goes on from NC_091848.1 coordinate 21,777,135, forward strand.
TAATGGTGCTTGGTATGAACTGAAGGCTATTTGAATTGTCTCTAGAGATTTGCTTCTATGAAAAATGTTGCTGTTGTATCCCTGAGCATGTATCTCTGGGCTGATGGTGCAAATGCACCTCTAGAATATATTCCTACAAGTAAAATTAGTGGGTCATAGACAGCATGCATTTTGAGTTTGGATAAATATTAAGTTGTACCCCAAGTATGATATGTGTGACTTTCTCTATAATGAGGTTTGGGTTTTTCCCCCAACCTGAAAATTAAGTATCGTATCTTAGTATTTTAATTTGCATTTTTTAAATTATGACAAGGGTTGAGTATCTTTTCAAATGATTAAAATCCACTTCATTTTGTTTTTTGATGTGAACAGCCTGTTCATGTCCTTTGCCAGTCTCTCTATTGGGCCATCAGTGTTATTCTTGTGGGGTTGAAGAGCTCTTTATGGAATAAGGAAATCAGCCCTCTGTCTGCCAATGTGCAGCGTTTGTCATTTCAGTGGCATTTCCCTCATATCTGTCGTCTCTCATTTACCATGCCTTCTATTCCTCTTCTTTTATTATTGGCAGTCTGGATTTTGGGTTGCTTAATAACTCCTGGAAACTAGAAATGATAATGTCATGGGAAAGGGGTTAATTTAGGTGGTTTTCTAACTTTGCATTTTGCTGAAGTAGGAGGAGAAGGACTGAAAGGGCAAAATTAAAAAGAGGGGGATGTGACTTTAGTGATTTGAAAGAGGGGCTTTTATACTGACAAGACCTTGAAAAAAACAATGTTTATACAAAAAAAAAAGCAATTTATTTTACCCATAATTTTCTGCTTTTTTTTTTTGCCATTATTACAGGTGTTTGTGTTAGAATAAGTATTCTCTTTCTAGATGCTGTGGCCATAAAGTCATATTTCTGTGTTTTGGACATCACAATTTGTGGTCATAAAATGGGAGTAATTGTAGGGTCACAAATTCAGTGCCCTTGATCCTGAATGAAGTGGAGGGAGAAGAGCACGACTGACAGCTCTTGTTCAACCACAAGTAACTTTTTATGTTCAGTTCCACATTGATGATAAAGAAAATACAGAGACACATTTTAGACTTTTATGGCGTTATATCAAAATAAAATATATCTGTGATGTCCTGAAGTTACCATCATCATTATTATCTTCAGAGTAACGGTTAAAAGCATGGGCTCCAGAATCCAACAGCTTAGGTTCAAATCTTGAGTCTTTAACTTCTTAGCTACATGACCTTGGTTAAGTTCTCACCTGTGAAATAGGGACAATAAGAGAAACAGATTGTTATAAGGATAAAATGAGATAATGCAAGTACCTGACATAAACTCCATCAATATTGGTTCTTATTATTCACTTTGTTAATTATCAAAAAATATTTGTAAAATATTATTTAAATTGTGCTATACTTAGCCTGATTTAAAGTAAGTGAATGGACATCTATAACACTTTCTTACGTGTGCTAAAATATGTTGCAGCTTCATTAAACCACTTTTTGAATAGTTTCTGGATGAAGTTACTTCAATGGTATCTATCTGTCTTTGGAATTCTTATCCAAACCTGCTTTAAAGGTAAAAACCTGAAATTGTAGTAGTAGTAATCAGAATGAAGTCAGTTCTCACCAGGGGCCTCATGTATGCTTCACTAGTCTTATAGTGAATATTGACTAGCTTCCTCCACCTCAATCACCATGGCACTCATGTGTTTGCTTGTGCTGTTCCTTCTGTTTGAAATGCTATTCCTGCCTTTATCATTCATGTAACAACACACACACACACACACACACATGTATATATTCCTCTGTTGGTCAAGGAAATTGGTAGCTAAATTTTATTCTAAGTCACTTCTGCTGATGAACAAGAATAATGCAAAGGAACACTGCTAAATTAACTGCGACTATCCAGTATTACAAGGGAGATGAGTGTGTTTATTTATTAGCTTTAAGTGAATGACTTTCAATCACTCCAGTCAACATTTCTGATATGAATATTTCACATGAAAGGATTACTTTGTGTTGGTTAGTTTTGCAAATCAGAACCTATTTGCACAACACCATTAGGCCACTATGTCTTATCACAATATTTGCCAGTACTGCAGGTTTTACAAATTAGTTATTGTGGCTATAGTTTTCTATTAACATGAATTTACTGATTAACTAATTTATTTACTTTATGGGAATTCATATAGCACAGCACCAATGTTCCATGACTAAGAATGAGTCCATGGATTTTTGGTATGAAAAACAACTACTGCCCATTGCACTTTTCTTTTTCTGATTCTACATGCCCAGAAAGTGCCTAGTGGAAAAGATTTTAAAATAGTCACTTAAGAAATAATTTAGTAACATTTACAGGCAAGATCCTGAATCAGACCTACTCAGTTTATGAGGGTCCCTTCATGAGTGACTGCAGCTTCATCAAGAGGAAGATCGTTGTAATTGTAGTTCCTAAAACATTCCTTTTTCCCCCCAGATAAATGAATGAAAATAATGTCCAAATACCATTTGCATCTAACAAATAGGTCATAATTCTGAAGATAGTAGTTTATTCTTCAGAATGTAGTGAGATGGTTGGTGAGGCTGTGTATCGGTACAACTTGTTGGCAAAGTAATTTGACAGTACATATTAAGAACCATAGAGTGGGCTTCTTGGCAAAATGGTTAATGGAGCATATGCATCTAGCTTCTATTACTACTACTAATCTGGACTCATAATCCAAAATAACAACAACAAGTTGGGAGATGAATGAGAGAAAGACAAGGAAGAAGTAAAATGTGCTATTTCTCATCTAATTTAGGGGTCATTCGACGCTGCTTCATTTGGGGGAAAATTGTGTGTGTATGTATGTGTGTGTACACGTGCATGTGTGTGTGTTAAAGGTAATCACTAGTGAAATAAAAATAGGATAAATGTTTTTCAGATTACTAGAGAAACAAATATAGGATATAACGTGGTTCAAGGTGTGAAAAAAAAGAAAAAGAAAATAATAAAGAAATATAATAATAGAGAAAATAATAGAGCAGATAATGTTTCAAACTTGAATTCAAGGATGTGGACTACATGAACAATAAGACCAATTCAATTTTAGAATTTAATTTTAAATGATGGCTATAAAAGAGGGTGCAGTCTGGCAACCAGGACAGTGAGAGGATCCCTTCTGGGTGTCCATGGGCATGGCATGGCTCTCCATCTGGCCAAGAGCTCTGGCTATTGTTAACCAGTTACCCAGAATGAGTAGGTTCATACCTTTCAGTCTAGAAAGACTTAGAATTAAGTAGCCTCAGTTAATTTCTATGGAAATTGTTATGCTTTAGTCAATATGAATGTTTCAACCCCAGGAAAATTTAAAATTAAGTATGAAAAGGTGAAGAGAATCAAAACCATAATATATAAATATTTTTGTATTAAGAAGGTACAGGCACATATTTAGCATCTTATGTACTTGGAATGTTCAAAATAATCTGGTTTGTTCAAAATTGATTAATTTTGGTCTATTATAGCCTGTAACTCCAATTTAAATGTGTTAAATAGCTAATTTGATATTTTAAATTGAGTAATTTAAATTTACATTTTTAGGTTGAAACTAACTACAGTTTAAGCATAATATTGGCAGCCAAAATAACTGTTAATTATATTTATAAATGTAAACATTGGATTTTTTATTTATGCACTTAGGAAGATTAGGTTTGTTAATTCAGACAACTGAAGTATTTTAAAAAGAAACCACATATATTAAGTGTATAAATACAGTCTTAAATATTTAAAGGTGTTTAACTATCTGTAAATGGGATTGAGCGTTACCAAAATTCCCTTAGAAATGACTGCTGAAATCTGCCAAACTTGTAAATACAATTATAAATTTCTTTCTTTCTTTCTTTCTTTCTTTCTTTTTTTTTTTTTTTTTTGGTGAGGAAGATCAACCCTGATCTAATATCTGTTGCCAATCTTCCTCTTTTTGCTTAAGGAAGGTTATTGCTGGGCTAACATATCCTCCTCTCTTTTGTATGTGGGATGCCCCCACATCATGGCCTGATGAGCAGTGTGTAAGTTTGCACCCAGGATCCAAACCTGTGAACCCCAAGCCTCTGAAGTGGAGAGTGCAAACTTAACCACTACACCACCAGGCTGGCCCCTATAAATTTCGTAAACTCAGCTTAAAAACAGGGAAAAAGTAGATTTTTAAAATTTGTACCTTATTCCATTGAATATAAATTTAAAAACCAAAAATAAACCCACTAATAGACATTTCTTTATTCAAAAGCTACTCTCAAGGACAACAAAAAAACTCACATCAACAGATAGAATAGTAGATAAAAATGAAAATGGGGTGACAATATTAATATTAGAAAATGTAAAATTTAAGGCAAGAAGGATCAAGCGGGACAAAGAAGGTGAGTTTATATTAATAAAAAATCCACAGTGAGGATAAAACAATCACAAACCATTATGTGCAAATAACAGCAGTGAAATTTTTTATTAAACAAAAACTTACAGATATATAAAGAAAACTACCAGAAATATAAAAGTAGAAGACTTTACACACTAACAGCAAAAAATGCCTTGAAATTGTAAAACAAGTTTGTGTTTTCCTAACCTGAATTTTCGCTTCTAGGCATCCACCCTGATGATGTAATTGGAAATGTAGACAAAGCTTTATGTGTAAGAATATTCATTAAATATTAGTTATAATGGTGAAAATTAATTATCCAAATGTCTAAAAATTGGGGAATGATGAAATTAGGGTTTGTAATTGAAAGGATCTATGAACACCTGAAATTGTATGCTAAATTTGATGTGCCTGTCTGTAACTTTCATGAGCTTCACAAAGTGCCTCATGTCCTCATAATAAGTAAGAATAGCTAAATAAAATTATGAGCATCTATCAACTGTGAATAACACAGCTACTAAAAAGCCTCCAAATAATTTTAATATTAAATTTTAATTTTTAAATGTTTCCAAGTAATTTTAATAACAAGCATAATGAAATGCTTGTTATGTTAAATGCAGTGAAAATCACCTCAAAACCCTCTACACGTATGAGAATTGAGTAAAGCACACACAAAGAACACACATCCATAAACTCATCATAGAAAGAAATATCTATGTGGAAGCTTAATAGAGGCAGGAATTTTGGGTTGTTTTCTTCACTGCTGTAGACCCAGCAACTAGAGTGGTGTCTGGTATGTAGTAGGTGCCCAATAAATATTTCTTGAATGATTAAATGAAAATTCACCAAAGTGGTAATAATGACGGTCTCTAAGTGGTAGGATTGTGGGTGTTTTTTGTATTCTTTATACTGCATTTTCCAAATTTTTTGGATTTTCTTGAGGAAGATTAGCCCTCAGCTAACATCTGCTGCCAATCCTCCTCTTTTAGCTGAGGAAGACTGGCCCTGAGCTAACATTTGTGCCCATCTTCCTCTATCTATGTGAGACGCCTGTCACAGCATGGCTTGACAAGCAGTGCATAGATCTGCACCAGGGATCCAAACCAGCGAACCCTGGGCCGCCAAAGTAGAATGTGTGAACTTAACCACTGCGCCACTGGGCCGGCCCCTTCCAAATTTCTTTATGATGTGCATTTATAATATTTAGAATGACCAAAAGAAGATATCTTTTAAAGCCTGGGTTAGGACTTCCCCATATTATCAATCTTTATACTAAGGAAAAACTATTCCTTTCTCCCCCCCAAGATTCCTTTTCCTGAGGGGGGGCCACTGTGATGTCGTCTTCGCCATCTGAGGTAAATCCTAACACCCTGCTGCTTAGGGGTCTTAGCCGCTTGCCAGCCAGATTTTGCATTCCAAGTCTAAAAGCTTGTCCCGGCATACCAACTGAATCTCCAGCTCTTACGTGTTACGAAATGTCCTTACCGAGTTCATTCTCTATTTTCACTCTTTGCTCGCAGGACCATTCCAGCCCAATGGTCATCTTCCTCTGCTTCCATCCCTATCTCAAAAATCCTGCCCATCCTCACGCCCCCACGTGCTCTGTCTGACCATCCCACCCTAAAGTGAGTTCTCTTTCTGTTGTCCTCCAGCACCTGTTGCATCTACTGATTCTTTCGACTCTTAACTCTATATTCTCACTATTTCTCTGAAATGTTTCATAATGTATATCTCAATTTCCCCAAAGTGCTAGAAAACCTCATGGAACTGAGAATGATGCCTACTTCTTTATGTCTCTTATCAAGCCTGGCTCAGTACATTGAACGTAGCGGGCACCAAACACATGTTTATTGAAAATGGCCGGATGCTGTCAATGCGGACACTAATCAGAAAAGTTGAAAAAGGAGAACTTGGGAGTCAGACATACTGGAGTTCAAATCCGACCTCTGTTGATGACTATTTAATTTTATGACTTTACATTAGTAAATCTCTTGGAGCCTTTAACAGCATTTTACTGCAGTGATTATAAGATCTTACTCTGTCTTCTCTCCTCGGTCATTTACTATTTGACCTCGGGCCAATTGTTCTGCCTCTCTAGGCCTCAGTTTCCTCATTTGTTAAATAGACACAGTAATACCAACTAACTCATAGAGTTGTCAGGTGATTAAATGATGTAAAGCTTGGGAAATCCCTTAACATAGTTCAGAGCACATGATCAAGACTGGCTCAAAAGATCACAATTATTTTGGTATTTGGGAGGACAACAATGGCAAAGAAATGACGCTATTTTTGAACCTTCTTAATAGATTTCCTATAAGTATTAAATGAAGTAATGCATAGATAAGTGCTCAGCGTGATTCTGGCTCAGTAGGTGCTGGTGATCCTTTTAGTTTCATATGCAATGGATTAGTAATACCTACTTTTCAGGATTGAAGGTTGGATTCAGTGTGAAATTGGTATAATACATGTGATTAATAGATCATCATTTTCCTCTTTACCATTTCTTTTTCCTCAGTCCCTATACCCTACTACTAATTCTTAGTCACCTTATGTCATAGTACTGAGCATCTGAAGAACTGTTGGGGTATTCTAGTCATGCCTGAATGTAAAAATGGTTTGTGGAGAAATGCTGGTCCACGTTGAGTTTCTGTCTGTGTTGTTTGTCCCCCAGTGGCATTTGCTTTTCATGCATTATGACTGAGGTGAAGATTATATTCAGATTGTAGCACCATGAGACCAAATGGAATTGCAGTTCAATAGTTTGCAGATGCAGAAAATGAGACCCAGAGAGGCCCTGTGATTTACCCAAGGTCACACAGCATGCTCTCTGCATAGTCCTATGCATTGTGCAGATCTGCACTGCTTGTCCTCCTCTGGGCTTGGTGATTACCTGTTATAACCCTCAGAACCAATATGAGAGCTGCACAGCATTCCGTGGGGAGCCACAAAACCTGCCTCATCCCCTGCTGGATCTCCCAGAAAATACATTTAAATAAAAGTTCTATGCTCTTATTCCCCCCCCCCCCGAAAGCTTATGTTATTCATTAAATGGCTATTTAATATGAAGAAACAAATTAAACAGGAGAGGGGAAGGAAAGCATTTCTTTAATTTTTTTCCCAGTTGCTTTTTGTGCAGGTGGATTGCTGCAGGAGTCCCCTCTTCCGAGGCCCATCTGGGATGTTAGTTTAGCTCTATTGATGTTTAAGACTTCATCTTTCATCATAACCACATGCCAAGACAATAAGTAATTGAACCACATGTTTTGCCTTTTTAAAAAGGTGTAATCTCCTTCTGAAGTGTAGAGATGTTTAGCAGGATTTTTCTAATTTATCTGTCATCACACCATGCGGGCTAGGCTCCAAGCCCCGACTGCAATGTCTCTTTATCACCGTCTTTTGATGAACACCTGTTTCCAGCATACAAATATATCTGCTGAGATGCAAAATTAAAATAATTTCAACAGTATAGGAATAATTAGGAACCTTTTTTTTGAAAGGTCCACCTGTTCCAAATATCAAAATATCGTATTTAGTTGCATGTACATCCTTTTATCACTGTATATTCTTTATAGTAGGTATATATTTGATAATAATTCTCCTCTGATATTCTATTAAGTAAAAAAATAAACATTTTCATTTTTAAATATTCAATTGTAAACAATTTTTAAAAACAACCAGAGTTCTCTGTGTTCACTGAAAGAGATAAAGACAAAAAAGGAAATTACTCAAAAACTTTTTAGGAGAAGTAACTTTTTAAATGTTGTATTCTTTATGGTTGATTGTGCCTTTTGTTAAGGATTTGACTTCTTCATAAATACAGCAATGATTATGTGAGTCAAGTTAATTATAATAGATATTATTTTTTAAAGGAAAAGATACAAGAGCCCTTATAAGAAAAGCTTTTTTTGGTAAGTCTGGTACCTTCAAGTACTTCAGCATATTTAACATGAAGAATTGTTTTTTATAATTGTCGTTCATGTCGCCTTATATTTAAGGCTTTATCCATCATGCTTCCTTTTGGCTTTGCCATAAACTGTGAGCCGAGTGGTTGAGTCTTCAAGGTGAAATTATCTAGCAACTATAATCCCATCCTTCATGGTGTCCTCACCTAGAGTGACCCCCTGTCCTAATATGTGAAAGAAAAGTCATTTCCAAGAATTTGTATAAACAAAAAACAAAAAAACGAAGATAAGCCCACACAGATTAAAAAAAATCCAGATTAAGAGACTGTGGTATGCAACAAGCTACATAATGATTTCCATTTAACATTAGCCACAGCAGTGTCCGCTCTGGGTAAGACGTAACCCCCTATTTATGCAAACACCCAATAAAGCAAATTCACAGGTGAAAGCCAAGTTAATGTAGAAATGTATTACCATTTGTCTTCGTTTTCAGAGTGTGAAATCTGAAGTGCCAGATTTTTGGTTGTTTTTCTGACAACCTTGCAAAAAAGTAAATCACCAGTTGCCTGGCCCTTACATGCAAAGTTGTCCACAAGATGTTATGTGGCTGGTTGCTTTTTAGCTGTCGGGGACATTTTGGGCAGTGGTTATATACACAAGACTAATTACACTAATTAATCCACGTCAATGTGTGAGCAGTAAGCATGTTTTTACAATTAGGATGTAATTTTTTAAAATCCTTTATTGGGTACATTTAGAGACACAGCAGTTTCAGATTTACCATACAATAGGAAAAGGAGTTATCCAAATTGAATAAATGTACATTTCAGCTTGGGCAAATAAATTAATATATGGCAAATGAAACCTACACTTGTGTCACAAATATGCACTTTCCTAAGAATGATTTTTCTAAGCAGGTGTATGGATTTTAGCTTTTGTGGTCATTAAATTATAGGGATCTCAAATCTCTTTGCTTAATGCGATGTAGCAACAACACATTACTTCTATAGCTTTTACTTCTGATGTGAGTAATTGTGTTGGGCAGAATAATAGCCCTTCAAAGATGTCTACATTCTAATCCAAAACCCTGTGAATATGTTACCTTACCTGGCAAAAACTCAAAAAAACAAAGCCAGATAAACCCTTGCAGCCGTGATTAAGTTAAGGCTCTTGAGATGAGAAGTTCATCTTGGGTTATCTTGGCAAGCCCAAAGTAATCACAAGGTTCTTTCTAAGTGAGAAGGGGAGGCAGGAAAGTCAGTGTCAGAATGATGCAATTTGAGAAAGATTCGGCCTGCTGTTTCTGTCTCTGAAGGTAGAGGAAGAGGCCATGAGCCAAGGAATGTGGGCAGCGTCCATATGCTGGAAAAGGCAACGAAACCGATTCTTCCATGAGCCTTCAGAAAGGAACATAGCCTTGCCACACCTTGATTTTAGCCCACTGGGACCTCTAGAATTATAATAAATTTGTGGTGCTTTAAGTTGCTAAGTGGTAATTTGTTAGGGCAGCAATAAGAAACTAATTCAGTTTTTTTCCTGGCTTCAGATTCCTCATCTATAACGTGCTAATAACATTTGCTTGTTATTTTTTATAAGAATAAGATAATTCATGTGAAATTTGCTTTAAAATGTTCAAATTGTTAAAAGATAAGATCTTTTGTAAAATTAGTAAAACTATTTCTAAATTTTACAGTAACTAAGAGACTTTGCCAATGTAAGGCTCAATAATTTAAAAATCTTTCTCAAATCCCTGTCAATTAAGAACTAGTGACTAGAGAACATGGAATATGTCCAGCTTCGTTAGGAAGCATCTGTTAGAATGTATCCAGGCAGCCAGAGAAAGGGATTGAGTAAATGACCCGGACGGTATAAAAAGCCAAGAACAAAACTGATGTCAACAGGGCAGCAGAGATTCAACGGACAGGAAATTATCTCAGCAGGGCTGAAGAAAACAAAAAATATTGAGACTTACTAAAAGACCAAGTTAGACTGTTTACAGCAAAAAATAGCTTAAATACCACTTAAACACTATTTTCTGAAAAGATGGGTAGACAGTTCTTCTTGCTCAGAGGTATTCAGCACTGATTTACTTTAATTTAAAAAAATTGAAAACCATCTTAAATGTCTAACAATTAGGGAATAATTAAGTAACATATGGTTTCACAATAGGATTAGATACTGTAATTAAAAGTACTTATGAAAAGCTTTTCATAACCTTTGGGGGAAAATAGATACATATATGGAGTATGACAACTGCTATGTAAAAATCCTTTAAAAAAGCTAGGAGGAAATTTACAAATTAAAATGTTATCAGTGGTTGTCTCTGAATGGTGGAGTAATGGTGATATGTTTTCCTTTTTTCAATTTTTCCTTTTCCAATTTTATAAAAAGCACATGCATTACTTTCTATAATTCTCCCAAAAGAGCATAAACTTTAGAAAATTATACCATAGTCTTAAGAGATCTTCTAACCCGGCAAATTTATTCACTGTTGCTATTTCCTAATTGATAGCTGTCTCTTCTCACTTTTCGTTTAACCCAGTGACATTTATTGGCTAGCCACTTTGTTCCAGGTACTTTGCTAGGCAGTGTGAAAAATATAACAGTGAATAAAATATAGTAATTGACCTCTGGGAATTTATAAACTAGTGGGCAGGAAATAAAAATAAACATTACAGGGGCTGGCCCCGTGGCCAAGTGGTTAAGTTCGCGCACTCTGCTGCAGGTGGCCCAGTGTTTCGTTGGTTCAAATCCTGAGCGCAGACATGGCACTGCTCATCAAACCACGCTGAGGCAGCGTCCCACATGCCACAACTAGAAGGACCCACAACGAAGAATATACAACTATGTACTGGGGAGCTTTGGGGAGAAAAAGGAAAAAAATAAAAATCTTTTTAAAAAAATTCTTATAAGAAAATAAACATTACAGTTCAAGTTGGAGATGTAAAGACAAGACCACGGAAGAATCAGGGAAGGTGAGTTTAGATAACTCAAGGAAGAGGCAGGGTCTCAGCAGGGCCTTTATAGATGACTAGGAGATGAATGAAGAGATTGGGGAGGATGGGAGCGTGTGTGAGTAGAGATGCCATTGACACTAGCACAGAAGGAGGAGAGGACAAGGGCATGTTTGGAGAGTGGTGAATATCCCCAGGTAGAGTTTGAGAAGAATCATAAGAGGCTGAGAAGGAGGGAGAACAAAGAGTTGGAAAGGAAGCGCAAGACCTGGTTGTGAAGGTCCCTGAAGGCTCAGCTGGTAAATCTGGATGTCGGCTTTGTCCACACAAGCTTCTGAACACTAAACTACCACGACAAAAGGGCTAAGGAGAAAAGGCACAGAGTCATCTGAATGTTTGACAGCAAGGTAGTTGACTATATGTTTACTCTTCATTCAAATGTTTTAGGGTGTTGAAGACACACCTATGGGCCAGGTGGATTCTCCCATTGATTGTATCTACTGGGGCAGGATTTTAAAGAGGCAGTTGCAACTGGCCTGCTCACTTGTCCCAGTCAGCCCCCTGGGATGAGTTTTAAAGCAGTACTGTAACTAGAATTCAATTTCAGAACATGAGACTGACTTCTTCCATTTTAGCAAGTCCTCCCTCCCGCAATTTCTTTAACTTTTATTTGGTATTTATATACGTGCTGTCTTGTCCCAAAATCATAGCTCTTCAATGGATAAGAATGATGTCTTCCTATGCTTGTTTTTCTCTTTTCTTCTATATTTGGGCATAGAAGGATAACCATAAAGTTTTTTAGATAAATGAGTTGGCATCCTATCCATTTGTGCTGCCAATTCATGTGCTGCAGCACCTGCTCCATTTAGATTTAAAAGATTTCTGTTGGATTCAGAAGACATTGCCTGAGATGTTTAGAAGGACCATAGCAACATCCTGAGTCCTCCAAAGTTATTTTACCAGTTTCCCCATTTCCACATTTTCTGATTGAACATATTATTAGACATAATGTGTTTTGCATGGTTCATAACTTAATTCTCCTTCTTTTTAAACTACTAATATAAGTGTCTGGACTGAGAAAAAATAATCCTCTTTCCTTTTAGAAGGTTTTTTCCCACATAGGATTTTAAAATCTTTTCTGCCTTCATCAGTTATCTGATCTCTTGGCAGTTCACGCTCCATTCTCTTAGACTCTTTTTAATGGCATGTTTTCCAAGCCTTTTGTCATTATTACTACCCTATGGATTCTTTCCAAATTAGCAATCTTTTTTTTTCGGTATATAGAAAGAGCCAAAAATTACACGCAGTTTTCCAGACAGAACTTTAAGAGTGTGATGAATAATGAGATTTCTTCTCATGTGAGCTTTCGTGACACCCAAATGGATTTGTAGGCATTCTCTTTTCCCTTTTTTATCCCAAAGGATGATGTTCACTAAGAAATGATCAGATCTTTTATTGAGGAAAATTTAATGAGGAAAAGTTTTGCTGAGCAACAAAATTAAGTGATGCCAAAACACTGAGAATTATCTAAAAGATGTCCGTTTCTGTTGGGAAATATTACATTTGATGGAAATTTTAAGCTCCAACTAAGTAATATCTTTTGTGTTCGGTGCAGTAGTACAGAGGGATTAGAGACACTCAAGGAGTGGTTTGGGCTGGGGAGAATACTCCCTTAACATTTCATTTAACCACACAGCACTGGAACTTCCATGGAAAATGGCCAAGAAAATAAGCATAAGTGAAAGTGACATCAGTTAGCATTGCTTACTTCTGTAGATATTTAGATATGTTTATTAAACATCTGCTCTGTCTTGGGCACTGTTCTATAAGCTAGGGCTATAGATGTGAACAAAACTGTTTCTGACTATAAACCAGTTTGTTTCACTTTCCTGCTCAAAACTCTCCAGTGGCTTCTTCTCTTGCTCAGAGTGAAACGCACATTCCTTACTCTGGCTTACAAGGCGTCATGTAATCTCGACCCTGCTACTTCAGTGACCATATCACCTGTTCTGTCCTCTTCAGCTAGCTCTGCTGTAGTCACACAGGGCCTCAGGGCCTCTGTCACAAGAGCTGGGGCCCAGAGCAGAGCTCTGAGAATTGCTGTCTATTAGCCTTACTCTATGCCAGGCACTGTGCTAAATGCTTTACAGACATTGTTGCATTCAAGCTTTACATCAAAGCAGAACAATGGTTATTACTGCTCCTATTATCTTTATTAATCGTACTTGTTAAATATTGCTAATATTAGTAGTAGTAGTAAACTGTTATTACTGTCTTATTAAAGAAGAGAAGAAGTCAGGTAACTAGCTCATGGGTTCTCAACTAGTAGTTGGTGGAACCAGACCACTATGCTCTAAAATCTTCCTTGTCTTCGATGCTCTCTTGATAGATTCAACTGTAGAAGAACTTGCACCAAGAAGCTTGAAGGTTCATCCACTAGATCCTTTATTCATATAGTCAGTTGAGTTACCTTGAGCCTCTTTTTAGATGCAAAGCCCATGAGAGGCATTTACATGGGTAACAGGCAAATAAACTCTTTTCTTCAAGAAACTTTTAGTTTAGTATAGTTATTATATGGATAGCAGTCATTCAGATGACTTCCTAAGCCTGAAGAATTAACTGATCTAGAGTTGGCTTCCAGTTCAAGATGACTAGTTGGACCTAAGTATTTGATGTTCCTCCTTCCCAAATTCCCATTGAGATAAACAAAGAAATATAAATTAGGAGATAAAAGCTGTATTGGCCTAGAAAGGTAGAGAAGATTGACCAATAGACCAGAAACTTGCAGTTTATATTATATCCTGCAAATAGCAGCGCATAACCTCCTGCTGTTGGAGTGCCCCAGAACTTTGACCTAGGTACTTTCTTTCTTCAGTTATACAAAATGGACCCTATCGGTATTACTGCTTTGAATTTTCTCCAAACTCCAAACTTGTATACCCAACTGACTACTGGACATCACCCATGGATACTCAATGGGCATCTCCAGTTTAAATTAGTTAAAACAGAACTCATAATTCTTCTACCCGCTACCCAACCTGCCCCTTCCCCAGGCATTTGCATTTCAGTAAACACCATTATTATCTACTCAATTACTGAAAACAAAAATCTAAGTATTATATTTGATTCTGCTCTTGCCTTCACTCCCCCCATGACCAAGTTAACCCACCAGCAAGCCCTGTGATCTCAATATCAAAAACATGCCCTGAATCTGGTGACCTCTCTCCATCTCCGTCACCTGTTCTGGTAATGCTCTTGCTTTGCCTAGAATAGATTGCCACACAGCAGCCGAGGGACCTTTTACAATAGAAAATCAGATCATGTAACTCCTTCCCTGTAGTAAAAACAAAGAGAAAAACAGAAACAAAATCCACAATCTTCAAACCCTCCAATGGCTTTGCATTCACTTAAAATAAAATCCACACTCCTTGTTGTGGTTTACAAAGTCCTACTTTATCTGGCATCTGCCACGTTTTATCACTTTCTCACTTGCTTAATGTGCTCCAGTTTCTTTCAGTTTTTCAAACTCACCAACTCTTTCCACCCTCAGGGTCTTTGCACTAGCACTTTCTAGACACCCCTTCTTTAACTCTCTACATAGCAAATACGGCTAGCCAAACCTTTTCCTGTATATTTGTTTATCTATTGTTTCTTTTCACCTTCTAAGGAAAAATGGTCCTGAAAGCAAGGACCATGTCTGTTTTGTTTAGTGAAGAATACACTCTACCTACATGATACATAGTAGTCACTCAGTTAATATTTGAGTGAATGAATGATTTTATTGTTATTAAATGTTTTGAAATGTAACACAAATATCAAAAATTAATAATAATAATTATAATCTAAAGGTAGAGATCATTTCAACAAATCTGAGTATATGTAAAAGGAACATAAAAAATACAAAATGAAATGACAGAAGCTAGACCAAATACTATCAGTTGTTACAGTAAATCTGGGTTAAACTTCACCATTAAACAGCAAATATTTTCAGATTGAGTGTCAAAATATAATCAAACTACTTGAGGTTTGCAAGAGACACACCTAATGTAGAAAGATACAGAAAGGATAAAAATAAAAGGAATGGCAAAGAAAAATCTGGAAAGTGCAAAAACAGGGTTGGTAATAGCAGACAAAATAGAAATAAAAAATACATATATTTTGCATTTTTCAAGGTATGCTCCACAGGGAAGCTGTAGCAATGATACCTCGTGTGCTCACTAACATAATGTTGAAATACATAAATCAATAAACTTGGAAATTCTATGTTTAAAAAACTACAGTCATAGTAGAAGGTTTTTACATACCTTTTTGAGACTGATCGCTAAGACAAAATACAGAGAATATAACACTATCACTGATAACTTTTTAAAAATATGTATGGAACTTCATTCTCTACCAATATCTATTTTTCAAACATTATAAGAAAGTTACAAAAGTTGTTTATATCCTAGGATGCAAAGAAAGCTTAACTGCCAAAAAAGTATGAATACTTATTCTTTGACAATGATGCAATAAATCTAAAAATATGAACAATATCAAGCCACAAGAAGACTAAACAATCAATTAAAGAAATGTTTGTCAAAGAAGAACTAAAAACTTCAGGATTAATGAAATCAATACATATCAAAATTTATGGGATGCAGCTACAGATTCATACAGAGGAAAATTCATGAATTTAAATGCTTTTTTTAATTAAAGAAGAAAGGTTTAATAAATGAACTAAGGATTTGAATGCAAATGTTAAAGAGCAACCAGAGAAGCATGAGAAAGTACAGACATTAATGAAGAATAAAACAGAAATTATTGAAGTAGAAAGGAGAAAAATGGTTAAGTTTATAATCCTGGAATACATTCTTTGAAAGGGCCAGTAAAATAAACAAACTTAAGTCTATATTGATTAGGGAAAAATGGTTGATAAAACACAAATGGATATATAAATCAAAAAAGGGATGATGATTATAAAATAGAAATTTAGAAATTAAAATTATACAGTATGCAATTCTATATTAATAAAAATGAAGATTTTAGCCAGAGCAATATACAGATTCAGTGTGATGTCTATCAAAGTTCCAATGACATTTTTCATGGGTATAAAAAAAATCCTAAAATTCAAATAGAACCACAAAAGACTGTGAATAGTCAAAGCAATCTTGAGCAAAAAAAACCCCAACAAAGTTGGAGGCATCACACTACCTGATTTCAAAATATACTACAAAGCTATAGTAACCAAAACAGCATAGTACTGGCATAAAAACAGACATGTAGACCAGTGGAACAGAATAGAGCACCCAGGAATAAATTCATGCATTTTCTGGTCAATTGATCTTTGACAAAGGTGCCAAGAACATGCAATGGGGGAAGGACAGTCTCCAATAAATGGTTGGGAAAACTAATTTTCCACATGTAGAAGAATGAAATTGGACCCTTATCTCATTCCACATACAAAAATCAAATGAAAATGGACTAACAATTTAAATATAAGACAGGATACGATGAAACTATTAAGAGAAAGCATAGGGAAAAAGCTTTTTGACATTGGTCTGGGCAATGACTTTTGGATTTGACCCCAAAAGCACAGGGGAAAAAAGCTGAGAAATGAGATTGCATTAAACTAAACAGCTGCTCAGCAAAGGAAACAATCAACAGAGTGAAGAGACAATCTATGGAATGGGAAAATATTTGCAAACCATACATTTGAAAAGGGGTTAATATCCAAAATATATAAGGAACTCAAATAATTCAATAGTAAGCAAATAAATAACCCAATAAAAAAAACGGGCAAAGGACCTGAACAGACATTTCTCAAAAGATGACATACAAGTGGCCAAGAGGTACATGAAAAAGTGCTCAACGTAATCAATCATCATGGAAATGCAAATCAAAACCACAATGAGATATCACCTCATACCTGTTAGAATGACTGTTATCATTAAAGACAAAAGACAACAAGTGTTGGTGAGGATGTGGAGAACAGAGAACTTTTGTACACTGTTGGTGGAAATATAAATTTGTACAGCCATTATGGAAAACAGTGTGGAGGTAAAAAATTAAAAATAGAACTACCGTATGACCTACCAATTCCACCTCTGATTATATATCCAAAGGAAACAAAATCAGAATCTCAAAGAGATATCTGCACCCCTATGTTCTTTGTAGCATTATTCACAATAGCCAAGATATGGAAACAACATAAGTGTCCGTTGACGGATGAAGTGATAAAGATGTGGTGTATATATATATACACATACATATACACATAATGGAATATTATTTAGCCATAAGAAAGAAAGAAATCCTGCCATTCATGACAACGTGGATGAACCTGGAGGACATTATGCTAAGTGAAATAAGCCAGACAGAGAAAGACAAATACTGTATGATCTCACTTGTATGTGGAATCTAAAAAAAATAAATAAAAGGTCAAATTCATAGGGGCAGAGTGCAGAACACTAGTTACCAGGGGCTGCGGGCAGGGTAGGTGGACAAATGGGGAGATGTTGGTCAAAGGGTACAACTTTGCTGTTATGTAGAATGAATAAGTCTAGAGATCGAATATGCAGGCAAAATGGCTATACTTAATAATACTGTATGAACAATATTGCTATGAGAGTAGATTTTAGGTGTGCTTGTCACACACAAAAAATGGTAATTATATGAGGAGATGACGTTAATTAGCTTGACTGTAGTAATTATTTCACTATGTATACATATATCAAATCATCATGCTGTGCACCTTAAATATATAATTTTTATTTAAACAATTTAATAGAAAGATAATGTCCAAAGAAAGTATAAATTATTTAAATTGAGTAGAGTGAACATGATATTTTTATTTATGATTTTTGAATCTATATTCATGAGTAGGCATTTTTAGTATTAGTTCATTGATAACTTTTTCGCTTTCTTCTATATATTTTTCTGTTTCTGTTTCTTCCCCAAATTCTCAATGACAATCTGAAAAGCTTTAAAAAAAAAATCTTGTTTGGTCTATACTTCTTTGATTATTAGTGAGATAGAAGTTTTTAAAATTTGTTTATTGGCCATTTTATATTCTTTTGTGAACTGCCTATTATTATTCATTAGACATTTTTCTGTCAAGTAGTTCATCTTTTTTCTAACTACTTAATATATGCTAGTAATATATGCTTTGTTTATGTGAGTTTTTTTGCATTTTCTTCTTAATATTTTTTTTGAAGAAGATTAGCACTGAGGTAACATCCACTGCCAATCCTCCTCTTTTTGCTGAGGAAGATTGGCCCTGAGCTAACATCTGTGCCCATCTTCTTCTATTTTATATGTTGGACACCTGCCACAGCTTGGCTTGATAGGTGGTACATAGGTCTGCGCCCGGATTCTGAACCAGTGAACCCCGGGCTGTTGAAGCAGAGTGCGCAAACTTAACCACTACGCCACTGAGCTGACCTCTCTTAATTTAACATTTGTGTTTTAATTGTTTCATGGTACTTTTTCTCAGTCAGAAGTGTTTAATGTTAATATAGTAGAACATGTCAATATTTTTCACCGCTGGTATTATGGTTAGAACATCTTTTCACATCCCAAGACTAAAAATAAGAAATCATCTACATTTTAAAGTAATAACGTTTTTCATATTTCATATTTAAATCTTTAATCCATCTAGAAGTTATTTTTGTGTAAGATGTGAGGTAGGGATCTGATTTTGTTTTTTTTCTCCACTTAGAGCTGGTTATTGCAATACTATTTATTGGGTGATTGTCTTATCTACCAATTAGAAATTGTACATTATTGGCATGCTAAGTTCTTAAATATACTCAAATCTATTTCTTGAATTCCATTAAGCCAATTCTGATATCAATATTGCACTCTTTCAATTATTATCATTATATAATATATTGCTTAGAAAAAGGAAACCCCTCTACCTCATTTAAAAAACACTTTTTTGGACTTTATTTATTCTTTTATAAACTTTCAAAAAAATCCCCCAGAGATTTAATTGGATTTCATTAAATTTTCATAATAATTTGGAGATAATAGATATTTTTTACAGATGTCTTGTCATCCAATAATATAGTACCTCTATTTATTCAAATCTATTTTATGTCTGTCAGTATAATTTTATAGTAAATACGAACCACCTGAGCTAATAATGCTACTATGAATCAGCTTATTTACCTCAGAATATCCTAGCAACCAATTCAAAAAGGTAGGTGTGATTAGTTACATAATTATTACTATCCAAAAAAAGGAAATATGTGTATTTTATGGAGAGGCAAATTTTTCTTCTAACTTCTTAAAGAATTTCTTGGTTAAATTTTAGCTCTCATCAACTTAATAGATGCTAGTCATATGGCTCTCTCTTATATCAGCCCTTGGGGGCAACTGATATGAAAGAATAATTGAGTATATACATTAGGGGGTACAGGCCGGAAGGTGAGATAATCAGGCCTTATATAAGAGAAGGGCTTTGAGTATAGGTGATCTCTGTTGATGAATTGGGGGAGACCCCTTGTGAGGATTCCGTTCTCCTGTGAAAGCTGAAGTCCTGATTGTATTCTCCCTGAATGGAGTTCCTCTGTCTATCAGCAGTGCACCAATACAGTAGTTAGATTAGATCTATGTTTTGAAGTCTGAATATTCAGAAACCCTTTCCTTCATATCATTTCATGCATACTGCCTCTGCCCTCTTTGAGTGCTTACTGTAAGCTAGGCACTTTGTAATCATAATCTCCTTTAATCCCCACAAAAACCTATAGGTATTATTATCAATCCTATATTGTAGACTAGAAACTGCCCTAATTCACACAGCTAATCAATAGTGGAGCTAGGATTGAAATTTACGGCAAAATTTAAAATCACAGCAAAGCCTGTGATTCCAACCACTACCTCAGATCACCTCCTCTTATAAATGTACCTACACTTTTATAACCCAGCATTAGTGTCAGCAATGTTCACGCTTGATACAAAGAGGACATTAAAGCAAGAAAATAGGCTTTGTCTACTCAGTTCTAATATATGAACTTTTGCATTTTACAGTCGTATAAGAAAGATTTGCCTTGTTTTTAATTTTTACAGGGGTTCTAGAGTTTGGGCTAGAGTAATGCATCTCAAACTTTAAGGTTCATATACTCAAAGATATTGTTAAAATGCAGATTCTGTTTCACTAACTCTGGGATGGGGCTAAGAATCTGCGTTTCTAGCAACTTCCCAGATGATGCTAATGCTGCAGATCCACAGACTACACTTTGAGTAGCAAGGGGCTAGAGGATCATCACCAACTTACAGTTCTCTAAATCTGGGGCAGTTATTAGGTATTAGATGAGGAGGGTGAATGAGAGAAGCCTCCAGGAAAACGCATTGCTTTCTGGAAGAAGAAACTGGGTGGATAGACAAGTTCTAAAGGCCTTTATCATATGTTTACCGAGAGGATCTTGGCCAAGTTAGCTCACAATTTGAAGGAGAACAAGAACAAATATTTACTGAGTGATCAGGGCCAAGCCTTGTGCTGGATACTTATGTTATCTCTTTAATCTTCACCAGATCCTTGTGAGGAGGATGGCTGCCCACCCTGCTTCCCCACGGGTGATAGAAACAGTACACTGTGGAGAATGGTGGAGGGCAAGGGTAGAGGGGAGGGGAAACAGCTTGTGAGCACCGCCGTGTTCCTTGCACTGCACCAGGCACTTTCATTTATGTCACCTCATTTCACCCTCATGACTACTGTATCAAATACGTATTCTTACCTCTGGTTTTTCTAAATGAGGAAACTGAGGCCCAGAGATGTTAAATTAATTTGTCTGAGATTGTTAAGCTCTTAGGTGGCAAGGGTAGCATTGAAATCTAGGACTGCCTGACTCCCCGGGTCCTGTTTTCTGTCACACTCTAAGGTATCATCAAACCCCTCCTCTACTTTGTGGAGACGTGGATGATAACACATTTTATTATAAGCAGAGCCCACAATTCATGGCTTGTTGCACACCTATCCTAACTCATAAACACAGGTATAAAACAAGACAGTGTGAGTGCAGTCAGCCTTGCTCACTCATTGTGCAGCGATCTGGGCTTGGAGCCTTTCATCAACCGGAGATTAGAAAAAGGAAGCTGCTATTGTACTGATAAAGCTGCGGTCATTGTCCCAGTTGGGCCAGATCCAGTAACGGATTCCATAAGTACTTTCCTCCTTACATCGTTCCCACTGGGCTTTATCTCCTTTATCCTGCGGGTGTATGTGGCATCTTCATGTAGATTGTTGAGCTTTAGGAAGGAGAGGGCTCATCTCAGCACCTCATTTGACAGACCCAAAAGAAAATCAACAAAAGAATAAAGAATGGTGGTGGCTTTGTCACCCCCTTCTCTCCTTTGGAGACATTACTGCAGTGAATCCTTTTCCACATCCTGGACCTTTGGCCCTCTCACATGCACTCTGATTTTTTCCCCAAGGCTCAGCGATGAGATCAAGATGACTTCCCCTGATGGCCCTGCTTAGAGTGGTTGGTTTCACGGGTCATGAATTAGCTAATCTGGGGAGAGCTAATAATGTGAGTCTAGAATTAGCTAGTAACTTAAAAGTTCTAAATATTGTGTGTGTACATATGTATATTGGGGGATGCCTCTGATATCTAATTCTGAGGGTTATGTCAATGGATTTGTCTAAAAGTTAAGCCATAGAAAAACAAAGTAGGAAAATAAAGTTGAAAGTGGTTGCTACATATGGCTACTGATGTGTGACATTATTTTCTGTATAGAATCAAATAATGAATGAGATTAGAGAGAAAGGAAGCAGAGAGAGAAGGGGGAAAAGAAAGTCTTGCATAAGGAGTGGGGAACAAAAGCAACAGCCTCTGACTAGCCCCTCAGAAAAAGAGAGAAAGAGAAAGCTTGATTGTTTTCTGGGAAATAGTATAGAAAGGCTGAGCAGGAAGTGAGTGTATGAGAGAATTTGAAAATGATGGAGGGAAAACTTTCTGGAAAAGCAAGTAGAGTGCAGAGACATGAATGCCAAGGAGAAAAAGCGTTGTTATGAACAGGCTTGAAGTTTTGCCAACATTCTGAATGTAAGTGAACAGAGTGAGATATATTTCTGACTGCAGCAGATACCATCCTCTTGAGATCTACTTGCATTTTGTTTAGTTGTGAAGTTTGTGAATCATCTCGTAAAATGTTCCCATTAAAGCATTGGTAGGGTGTGGAAGTGAGGTGAGCATGCTCAGTAGAGGGAATAGCAGGAACAGAGGTGAAGAGAATAAGAAAAAGGAATTGGAATTGTGAGAACAACGAAGAGTTCTGTTTCACTGGAGTATAAGATTCTTGATGTGGAATAGAACAAGAATTGGTTGGAAATTAGATTGGAGTAGGATCACATAGGTCTTAAACTTTAAATTGAGGAGTAGAATTTCCAATTTGTTCAATAGAGAGTTTTATCCTGAGAACTTGCGGCATTTTTCTTTTTTGAGTGTATGACATACTCAAAGTGGGTGGAAGTGTCTCATGCTCTGATGAGAAGTCAAGATTAATGATACCAATTTCAATGCCTTTTATGTAGAGGTCATATTTGAAGACTTGGGAGAGATGATGTGGTCCAGAGAGAAAATGTAGGGAAAGAGGAGATCATTTAGAACAGAACCTTAAAGAATGCTTACTCTTTTTTTTTTTTTTTTTTTTTTGCTGAGGAAGATTAGCCCTGAGCTAACCTCTGTGCCAGTCCTCCTCCACTTTATATGTGTGGCTGACCAGTGCTGTAGGTCCATGCCCAGGATCTGAACCTGCAAACCCAGGCTCTGAAGCAGAGCACACCAAACTTAACCACTACGCCACGGGGCCAGCCCCTACTTACCCTCTCAAATAATCCAGATAAGAAAAGAAACCATTGATGAAGACAGAGAAATCAGAAAAGAATCTGATTACACATTGCCATAGGAGCCAAATAGAAAGTTTTAACAAGCAACGATGTGTTTAACCGTACTGAAAGCTGGGGAAAAAAGATTTAGGACGATGTAAACAGAGAAGAATTCATGAGGCTTGACAATTTGTAGGTCCAAAAAGCATGATGAGGACAAGGATCACAGAGAGACTCAGGCATTGAAAGGTATAAACTCATTTCTTGTCCCATATCTGTAAGGACTGGCAATGGATCAGTGTGTCAGTATTCTAACAGACAGAAAAGGCCTTTCTGGTTCTACACCTGCAGAGTTTTTTTAAACATGCTTCTCATTTAGATGTTTTAGGGGAAATGGCAGCTAATGCTGCTGAAAGCCCACGAGAGGCTGTAAGGTAAGAAGACATAGGTCTGGAAAAAAGCATCTGAGAGGCAGCGGGTTTGTCCTTTCACAGCACCAATTCTGCTTTATTTCACTTGTGCAGTTGGGGTTTTAAAAAATATTTTAAAATATGTAAGGGGGTAGGATAGGATGAGAATATGAAGATGGAACATTCTGAATTTGATGTTTTTGCCTCCTGTGATCACAGCCAGGCCTAAATATTTATGAGCCTAAGGCTCAATTTTCTTTGCTGCTCTGCTCTAACAATTAAGGACTACATATTTGAAAGTCCTAAAAAGTGGAACAATCATAAGAGAAAAATCTTTTAGGATCATCACTTTCAACGTGGGCACTTGGATTGTATCCAACCCCCAAACCTGACTAAGCTCCCTCCCGTCATTCCCGCCAGCTGAGTACAAGCATAGTCTCCCTCGTTCCTCCTTTCCCTTCAAGGAACAATCTGTTCCTTGCAGATAAGTTGATATGCAGTTGACAAATTCTAGGATGACATTTTAGGTTGGACCTGGTACTTTCTGCATGTAGAGTGAGCTTGTAAATTATATGGTCTTTACCAGAAAGACAAGGAACTGATAAAAGACACTGTTGAGGAAGGCATTTCATTAGGTTAATATTTTAAAACACATTTTTGGTTGGAACGTATTCAGAACCTATCTCAACATTGTGTTTTTGTTGATTAAAATTTGCATATATTGTATATTTATATACATATATATGTATATTCATTCATCTGTTTCTTTTCCAGGAATAAGATTTGTGTGGCAGTCCTCTGTCTTTTTGTAAACATCTCGTAAAGAGATACTATTTCCTCAGTCCCTTTGAGGTTAGGTTTGTAAGTTAGGTAAGTAAGTTATGACTCACTTTGGCCAGTTGAATGTGGGCAGGATAGTGTAAGTCTTCCAAACTGAAGGTTTAAGGCCTAGTGTACGATTCATCCCACTTCTCTTCCTCTCTATCATGGCATCCGGTAATTCCCCAGATGGCAGCTGCTCCGTCAGCCTTATTCTAGAGTGAGGACCACCTGGAGCAGAGATCCCAGCCAACCCATCATGGACATGTAACTTGAGAGAGAAATACACTGAGATTTTTGTCCCTGTGGTATAGCTTCCAGCAACTTAAAACGTTCTTATGAGTTTCAGTGTTCTTGATCACTGTGTCTGAGTCATATTCTTGGTAACCTGCCCAGCCTTCAGACCTGCTACCTGCTGATACCTAACAGCTGTCTGCCTGCCTGTTTTAGCATGTTATTCTGCATAATTTGCTGCAAAGCTTCTAGCTCCTTGTGTCATCTCTGTTGTTTTGTATTGTGTTTATCTGGCTCGCTCAACATCTATTACTTTTTACTGTTCTCTCTAGAGGTCCTCTTCTCTCTAGTAGCCTGAACTCCCCAACCCCTACAGCTGGTTCTGTCCTCTGGGGTTCTGGCCAATGCTAGTGTTCAGCCTTTGCCAGTTTCTATAGAATCAGTAATGCCCAACAATGTCTCATGATGTGATGAGTCCAAATCACTCTAAAGTAATTGAGGGAAGGATTGATGTTAGATTCAGCACTGTAAATACTCCCTGTCTTTGAACAGGTGTTCCATAAACTTTAAATGAATAAATGCACACTTGTATCAAATTTCATTAAAATGTTTCATTAAAAGATTTTATGTTTCATCAAAATCGGTCAAACTTTTTGACAAACAGAGCAAAACATGTTAATGCTATTTGATTGGATTAAAAGGTAAAAACCATTATTTGTGCATGCTCTTGCAAAATATTCCAAAATGTTTAGTAATTCAATATGGGTAACTGTAGCACATACCTCTGGTACATCCTATCCCATTTCATTGGCCCACCTCTCATTTCAGCTGCAATTGGAATAGACAGTTCAGTTCACATGCTTGCCTTCTGCTTTCTGCCTCAGGCCACTCTCCATCTGGGAGCCCTCTAGCTACACCACAAAGCAGGAAGTGCAGGCCTTTACTGCCCCTGGGTGAACCTCAGCCAGTGAATGAAGGGAGCCTGCAAATGCATCAGCCTCTCATCTTTGAGGCATTCTGAACAATTTTCAGATGGTCTGGTAAATCAAGCCCTGTTTTCCACGGCTACGTATTCTTGCTGCCTGGGCTCTCTTCCCAAATAAACCTCCTTCACTCAAGTCCTTGTCTCAGGCTCTGCTTAAGGGGGAACCCAACCTAAGACAGTAGTACTTTATATCTAGTCAGTTACACAAATCAGCCTGCCTCATATAGATTTTATTTGTTCTTATTTCAAAGTGAATGTTTTATGTGTTTTAAATCTTCGATCAATTCCTGTGTACCTACTTCATGTACCACACTGTGCAGTCTTGTGAGAGCACATTGAAAAAAAGAATGAGGTTTGCAGTCAGAGGATCTGGTTTTGGTCTTGGGTTTGCCATACACTATCTAGTACTTGGCAAATACTTACATTTCCCAACCCTTGCCTATAGAATAGGGAAAATAATAAAGCCTCTTTCTGAGGCATGGGGAAAATAGTGCCAATATTTTAATTAGCCTTGATAGTATAACACATGTAGTCTGCACTATAAAATATATTGCATAATTATAGAGCATTATCTTGATGATGTTGTTTCCCTCTTGTGAAGGTTGTAAACACATTGAAATCATGGAGTATATTTTGTATATTTTTCTAATCCTCAAAAATACTTAGTGCTGGGGGCATAGTAGCTAATAAATTATCAGTTGGCATAAAAATAGAGGATTGTTGTCTGGAGAAGAGATACAATTAGAGAGCTCATTTTTCATTTTGAGATACTCATAGATATGTTTCCTAGGTATCTGATTTACTTGCAAAAGAAAATAGTGTATTGTTAGTTTTGTAGTTGTAAATGTTAATCTGTGTGTGTGTGTGTATCTGTGTGTATGGGAGAGAGAGAGAATCAATTCAAGAACGCCTATTTACTTCTCCCCTGAAAAAACTAAATCTTTGGTGATTAGAGGATCCTATTGAGGTAGGAGATGAACAGTAACATGCAGAATAAATCTACTGTCAAGGTTTAATCCATTTCAAGAACCCATGTAAAGCACCTACATTGAGACTCAACCTTGAAATTTGAGCAGGTTGGTTCAGATGACTATTCTAAGAAACAAAAGAGGGAAAGGCCAATGGGACAGAGGTGAATTTAAGATTTGTGCTATTACAATATCTTGACCCCAGTTGATTTTTCAAGGTATTCTCTACGTAACTTGGAATTTCCAAAGGACCCTTATGCAATGATACCTGGAACCACACAAAAACTAAAAACATGGTTCTTTTGTTATGGAAAACAAACCTACAATAATACTAATCACCTTTCAAAGACAATGTCCTCAAACCACTCCCTCCTGTCCTGTGGGTTTCTCTTTGTGTATTCTTCTCTCCATGAGCACGAGCAGGGCGCAGGTTACAGACCGGATCAGTGTTAGAGACAGGCTTTAGAGGTATTGTGGATGGTCATTCCCTATGGGCCCTAAGTCAAGGGGACCAGAGGCGGCAGCACTTTGTGAGTCTGGTCCCTGATAAGAATAAAGTTGGGAGGTCAGACAAATTAAAACAGAAGTAACCTAACCCTGGTTACCACAGGTGGTATGTGAGATAATTTTAAGTGATTCAGAAATGAACAGTTTTCAATTTTAAAAGTTGTATGTTTGGTTCAGTATTTATTAGGTGCCTTCTATATATTATAAATAATTCTAGTCATGAAAAATAAATAAATAAAATGGAATGCCTCAACTAAAGAAATATTGGCTGCTTTTTACAAAGTGGGATTCACATGACATATGAGATGATTTTAGGTACTATAGGGATGAATATTCCCTAACCTTTTTAAAACTGGGAAATAAACCCTATGTGTAAAAACATACATAAAACAAGACATAGACTTTAATGATTAGCAGAAAACAAACACCCATGTAACTACCACCCAAGTCAAGAAAAAGAACATCATCATCACCATGGAAACTGTTTCCCTTCCAATCACTACCCTCTCCTTGCCCTCAACAGAACCACTCTCTTGACTGTCATTGTACTCGAGTCTGTGCTCTTCCTTAGTTTTTCTGTATTAAGATGCAATCCTCAATACCATCAAGTTAGTTTTGACAATTATTTTAATTCTTTGTAAATGAAACTATGCACTATGTATTCTTTGTGTCTGGCTATTTTGTTTATTTATCTTTGTATATGAGATTCATCCATGCTATGACATGTAGGTGTAGTTTCTTCATTTTCATTGCTGTGCAGTATTATATTGCTGAATATACAGTAATTTATTCATTCTATTGTTGATAGATATTTGTACCATTTCCAGTTTTCAACTATTAACAATAATGCTGCTTTGAACGTTCTTCTACATGTCTCTTGGGATATATGTGCACACATTTCTGTTGGATATATAGTAAAAGAGTAGAATTGTTGAATCACAGGATATGTATAAACTCAACTTTACTACATCATGAAGACTGTTTTCAAAGTAGTTATATCAATTTCTGTTCCCACCTACAGAATATGACTGTTCCAACTGCCCCACATCCTCATCAATACTTGTCAGTCTTTAAAAATTTTAGCCATTCTGGTGTGTATATATGGTGATATCTCATGATAGTTTCAATTTGCATGTTCTTGATGCTTAATGAAAATAAGCTCCTTTTCATATTTTTATTGTACATTTAGACCTCTCAAAGTGTCTATTCAAATCTTGCGTCCATTTTTTCTATTTGGTCATTTTTCTTTTTCATATTGACTTCTTTATATATTCTGGATACTACTCTTTTGTTAGTGAGATACTGGTGTCTTTCAATGAGCAGAAATTTTTAATTTTAATATAATCAATTTTTAATTGCTTAAGATAAGTGTTTTTTTCCTTCTAAGAAGTATTTCCTATCTTAACACCGTGAAATACATTCCTGTATTATTTTTCAGCAACTTTGTTGTTTAGCCTGACATATTTAAATCTATAAACCACCTGAAACTTAATTTTTGAATAATCTATTAAATAGGGCTCAAGTTTCCACTATTTTCCAGCACTGTTTATGGAAAGCACTGTTCTTCTCCATACCTCTGTAGTGCCATCTTTTCATAAATCATGCTCTAATATGCATAGGTCTGTGCCTGAAATCTCCATTCTGTTCCGTTGCTCCATTTGTCTATCCCTTGCCAAACTACACTGTCTTAATTCTTGTTGCTTTATAATAAGGTGTGATACCTGGTAAAACATGTCTTTCCACTTCATTTTCATTCTTCAAGTCTGTCTTAACTATTCTGTTGGTTCTTTCTTTTCCCTTTCCATGTCAATTTTAGAGCAAGCTCAGCGGTGTGCCAGCCAACTTGTTGTCTAGGGAAAAAAAATCTCTGATTTGAAGTGTTTGCCAATTTCCACTGAGTAAATACCACAGAGGCTGGTTTTAAGCCACTAGTGGTATAATAATGAGTTCAAAGATCCTGAATATTCCACGATTGGCTTTTGTAAGTTGGTATGAGATAGTGTAAGCTAGCACCTGCACACCACAAAATAAGCTTATCCAGTACCACACATACACACAAACACACCACAAATACCACTATAACTATTTTGACTTGGATTGCATTGAATCTGTAGATGAGTCTGAGAAAAACTGACATATTTACAATAGAGAGTCATCAAACTCATGAACATGATATATTCTTCCATTTATTTAGGTCTTTGATTTCTCTCAAAAACATAATTTCTTTGTTTCTTTTCTTTTCTGTGCTTTTTCATGGAGATCCTATTCATCTTCTTTAGTTACATTTATTAGTAGGAATTTTATATTTTTGATGATATAAATATAGCATTTATATTTAAAATATATAATTTACATATAAGTAAAATGTTTTTTGTTTTGTTTTTTTAAACGTTTGTTCCTGATATAAAGAAACACATTTTTTTAAAAAGATTATACTAATCTTGTACCTAACAACATTCTCTAACTCACATATACATTTTAAAATTTATCTGTACATTTTTTTTACATCTTCTCTATATACAGTCATATTTTTTGCGTGTGAATGACAGTTTTATTTCTTCATTTTTAATTCTTTTGCTGTACATTTCTTCTTCTTGCTTTGCTGCATTGTATTCCAGTACAATGTTGAGTGAATTCGTGACTGCTGGTGTTCTTGTTCTATTCCAGGTTTCAAAGTAAAAGTTTTTAATATGTTACTGTTAAATATGATGTTTTTCTATAGGGTTTTTTGTTATTTTCTATTTATTTTTGTACAGGCCCTTTATCGAATTATGGAAATTCCCTTTGATCTTAGTTTGCTAAGGGTTTTTAATTATGAATGGCTGCTGAATTTTATCAAATACTTTTTCTCCATCTATTTAGATTATAGACTTTTTTCTTTTTATGCTAATGTAATAAATTATACTAATCACTGTTTTAATATTATACCAATCTCAAATTCCTAGATAAACTAGTAAATACATATTACTGGCTTCAATTTACTAAGTTTGTTTAAAATTCTTAAATCTATGGTCATGAGTATGATTACCTGTAATTTTCCTTTTTCTTAATATCTTTGTCAGGTTTTAATATCAAAGTTATTTGATATTTATGTAAAAGAAGATAAACTATATTCTCTCTTTTTATATTCTCTGGGAGAATTTGGATTTATTTCTTCCTTAAATGTTTGGTGGAATTCACTGTTAAATATAAAGAATTATATTAGAGAATATAGGGTTATTCAAGTTTTATATTTCTTATTGTGTTAATTTTAAAGGTTTAAATTTTTAAAAATTTCCATTACTTCAACATTTTCAAATTGATTGGCAAAAAGTTGTTTGTAATATCCTCTTGTAATCTGTTCAGTGTCTACAAGATCTATAGTGATGTCCCCTTTTTGTTGCTGATATTAATGTTTCATGCCTTTTTCTTTTTTTTCCCATTAATATCAATACAGGTTTTTAAATTTTACTAATGTCTTCTAAGAAATAGTATGTGACTTTGATTGATTTTCCATATTGTTTATATTCTATATCATTATTTTCTGCTGGTATCTTTATTTCTTCCTTCTCTCTACTTTCTTTGGACTTTATTTTGTTTTTTAACTTTTTGAGATAGATGCATAGCTCATTGGTTTTTCAGCTTTTCTTCTTTTTGAATGTGTGCCTTTTAAAGCTCTAAATTTTCCTCCATGCATGACTCTAGTTGTATTGCACATATTTTGATATTTAGTAATTTTATTATCTTTCAGTTTAAAATATTTTATAGTTTTCAGTATACATGGTTCACTGAAACATATATTTCTTAATTCCTAAATAAACAGGAATATTTCTGTAAAATATTTGTTATTGATTTCTAAATTAATTACATTGTACCCCTAGAATATACTCTGTCTGATTTTAGTTCTTTGACAGTTGTAGAATCTTAGTTTGTGGCCCATAATATAGCAAATTTTTGAAATGATCCAGGTGTGCTTAAAAGAATGGCTATTCTTCAATTTTTAGATGTATTATTTTATGCATGTTGTCAGGTTTGCTATTTGTGTTATTCCACTGTATCCTAATTTGTTTTCTGTCTACTTGCTTTATTATTGTAAGAGAAGTGTGTTGTAATCGTACACTATAATTGTGGATTTGTTTATCTCTCTTTTTACTGTCAATTATTGCTTTATTTTAAAGCTATATTGTTAGATATGTACAAATATAGAATTGTTATAAAATATGTTTCTCACTTTTTTGCTTTAAATTCTACTTTTCTGATATTATGGTTACTCAGACTTGTATTTGGTAAATCTTTTTCATCTTTATACTTTCAGTCTTCTTATGTCTGTAGATTTTAGATATGTCTCATAAAAAGAATATAGTTTTTAATGCATTCTGATAATATTTGTTTTTATCTTTTAACTGGAGTATTTAGTCTGTTTATA
This sequence comes from Equus przewalskii, assembly GCF_037783145.1. Taxonomy (NCBI): domain Eukaryota; kingdom Metazoa; phylum Chordata; class Mammalia; order Perissodactyla; family Equidae; genus Equus; species Equus przewalskii. Next base: position 21,808,522 of record NC_091848.1, read on the forward strand.
TATATATACATATATATCTATATATATGTAGTTACTTATCTATTTGAATTTAAATCTACCATTCTGAGCTTTCTATTTGTTCTTCCTGCTTTGTTTTTTTCCTCCTCTTTCTCACTTTCATTTAGATTGATAATTTTCTAATTATTCCATTTTTATTCTATTTCCTTGGAAGTTATACACTTTTAGTATTTTTTCAGTAGTTATCTTAGAGATTATAGCATGGATTCTCGGCTTATCAAAATCTAATATTAATTGGTTCTTTCGGACTCAAACAATGCAAGTAGACCAAAGACATCAGAATAATTTAATTTACCCTGATTTAAATAGAATGATTTAATTCCACTTATCTTCCATTTTAATAAAATACCATTATTTGGAGTATATTTTATTTATACATATTACAAGTAGTAATTGCTATAAATATTATACATATATTATAAACCCAACAAAACACTAGTACGACTCTCTTGCAACGCCAAAAATTATTTTGATTTGCTCACTTTTTAGCTATTGCAGCCACCCTTCAGAAATAGGATGATCCTTCACCCCACATTTGGATTAGTTTTCAAGACTGATGATACCACACACATATAAAGAGGGAATGAAACGTTTTATTACTTACATGATGAAGTTGTCTGGGGAAAGCAAGGCAGATCTCCCAAGCTGGTCTCAAAAACGTGAGACTAGGACAAGAAGACTGGGTTGAGGTTTTTTTGGTGGTTAGAGGGTGGTGCTAGAATGCGGGTGCCTGCATGTGAGTAGTGGCTCAAATGATTTAAATCTCCCACTGGTACCAAAGGAGGGAGCACCCAGCCTTTCTTATTAACTTGCTCAGATGTGGAGCAGAAGGGGAAGTGGGAGGAAATATAGCTTAAAAGCTTTCAGCAGTTAAACATTAAAACATGGAATCAGAATCCTTATTACATTAGCCTTTCCATTGCTCTTCATTTCTAAGGTTCCATCTGAGATCTTTTCTATTATTCCTGAAGAACATCCTTTAGTGTTTGTTTTAGTTTGCCTTCTTCTGGGAAATGGTCTCATTTTGTTAATCTGAAAAGATTGTTTTTCACCATCCATTTCAGAAGATGTGAGGTTGACAGCTGTTTTCTTTTAACACTTGGAAGATATCATTTCATTGTTAGGTGAGGTTCATTGTTTCTGCTGTGCAGTCAGCTGTAAGTCTGATTATTACTCTTTTAAAGGTAATAACTTTCTATGACTAACTTTTAGATTTTTTCCCCACTGTTAGGTTTTAGCGATTTTATCATTTAATGCCTCAGTGTGGATTTCTTTTTCAATTATTCTTCTTGGGATTTCTGGTGCTTCTTAAATGGATAGCTTGATGTCTTTCTCCAGTTTTGGAAAGTTCTCAGCTATTATCACTTCAAAATTTGCTTCAGTCTGATTATCTCTCTCCTTTCTTTGTGCTTCATGCCTATTATTTTTCTCCTCTATTTTTAGGACTCCATTTAAATGTTATGCCTTCTCACGGTATCTTCTATATCTTTTACTGTCTTTTCTGTATTTTCTATCATTTCATTTCTACAGGTTTCACTGAGGCTATTCCAGGTAATTAAATCTCTCTTCGGCAGTGTATAATCTACCATTAGACCTATCCATTGAGTTCTTAATTTCAGTTCTCCTCAGTTTAAAGTTTACATTAACTGTTTTCCTCTGCCAAAATTTTTAATCTGTCTTTTATCTTCTTGAACATGGTAGGCAGATTTATTTTAAAGTCTTCATCTAGTTGGGCCTATTTCTGAAGCCCCTATAGGATAATTTCTACTGCTGTGGCTTTTTCTCATATTGTCTTGTTCCTTATGGGGCTATTTTATAGCTTAAAATAATTTATAGAGGGGCTGGCCCAGTGGTGCAGTGGTTAAGTTTGCATGTTCCGCTTTGGCAGCCTGGGGTTTGCCAGTTCGGATCCTGGGTATGGACATGGCACCACTTGGCAAGCCATGCTGTGGCAGGTGTCCCACCATAAAGTAGAGGAAGATGGGCACAGATGCTAGCTCAGGGCCAGTCTTCCTCAGCAAAAAGAGGAGGATTGGTGGCAGATGTTAGCTCAAGGCTAATCTTCCTCAAAAGAAAGAAAGAAAGAAAGAAAGAAAGAATCATTTATAGAAATACTTTGGTGGCTAAGATATGTTATCTTTCTCTAGAAAGGTATCCAAGGGCTTCTGCAAGGCATCTGAGGGGACAAGCACTCTTGGATGTCTGAAGACTCTAACTAACAACCTGGTATTACTTTAATTCTGTCTCAAGGATTAAGATAATTCAAGGCTGATCTACAGGAACTTGTCTATTTCTGGTTTACCCTATTCCTTAGGATACATCCCTTTATGGTCTCATCCCAAAGCAGGAGTGTTCGCTATGTCTGCCCATCACCTTGGTGGGCTCTAGACTAAAAACTCCTTCCCTGTAAATGCATGAAGATGTCTAAGGTACACTCAGCCTCTCAGTTGCTTATTCCAGAATAAGAAAATTCTGCCTGGGGAGTGGCCCTAAATTCCAGGCTCACTTCTGGACATCTTCCTCTCTTAGATCCTGGATTTTTATTATCTTGTTGGCTCTAAAATGCATTCAAGATAATTAAAAAAAAGTTTTGCCCAGTTTTCTAGTTTTCTTTTGTGAGAATACTGGACCAAGTTATATAGTCTGCCATTACCAGAAGTATAAGCTGGTGGAATGAGTATTATCACAATTTAAGTAGTTAATAGTTCATTTTAATTTATACCAGAAAGATCACTAGCATATCTAACCTATTATTTCATAGATACTATTGCTTAGGATGAATAAAAAAATATTTTTAATCAGACAGTTTGAAGGACAATATTCAGGAAACAATAGGTCAATGATGGCAAAAATTATGAAAGTGGAGTGAAATTAATTATGGGAAACTACTCTAGTAGAATCATGAAGCAGAGACTGGAGAGATATTCTGAGGCAATGATGCATGGAGAATGATAACTTACTGGAGGATGGCAGCAAAGAGGAACCAGGATTCTGAAAGCAAGTAGTTAAGGGCAGATTACTAAATACAAGTGGCCCTTGAATGATATCCGTACCTCATCCCTGAAGTTAATCAACACTTGCAGTTCTTGCTGATGGGAAGATCTTTGCCACACTTGTTTTCTTCCAAGTTCAGCAATAGATGCTCATGGAAAACAGCATCAAAACATATGGAGCAGCATGCTGATTTAAGTACCTTCTATTTGGAATTCCTTTTGATCTTGCTATTTTCCTATTTTTTTGAGACTTTATATCTAGAATTACAGGTTCGAACCCATATTTTAGTGATTTATTGATTGTAAGTTTGACAAAGAATAAATTGATTAAAAGGTTTCAGAAAGTCCTATGTCATTTTAATATACCAGATATAAATAAGAGAAATGTCAGCTTCTTAAATTTCATCAATGCTAGTAGTAATGACCTTAGTTAATTCAAGAGTTGTGCAAACCAAAATGTGCTTGGTCTTAAATCAAAGAAAGAGTTGAAATCCTTTCTAGAATTATTAAACTTCTACTAATATTTTCTTCCAAGTAGAGCACTGTGGCCCTGCTTCATTTCTTACTGGAAAAAAGCTCTGTAACATTGAGATTACAATTTTGTGGACATTGTGCTTAAAATTAAATATTTGTTTCTTTGAATCTGTGCTAATATTATACAATAAAAAATTAAACATTGTTTTCTATTGTTGGCTCCTCTCCCCAGAGTATTGGTGGTGTGGTTGGCCACGCAATGCCACAGAGGTCCCCATGGAATCCTATTCTTATCATGGGTATGTGAAGGCTGTATATCTGTAGCCAAACCTTAAATATTTCCAAGAACTTTTCTCCAGGTATATCTAATGCCTTATTATGTTATAAATATAGTACTAAAACCTTTTGCATTGTACTTTTAACTACAGAATTTTTCTTAAAGCCTGGAAAACAATGTCTAATTTTCAGACCCTAAGCCATCTGTTTATTTTTATAGAAAATTTTATTTTTACTGTTTATTTTTTCATACTATTTATGAGAAAATTTAGATGAAGAGACTTGTTCTTCAGTCTGGAATTAGAGAACTATATAAGGTTCATAATCAATTTCTCTATTAAACTTAGGAATAAAAAGAGGAGTCAGTAAGAAACGTATCAGAGAGATTCAAAACATTTGAAAAACAAGGATAAGAATTCTCTGCTCCTAAATTTTATTCTTTGTTTTGATACTACCAAGTTATTATTCTAGGTGTACATCCTGTTGCCTTACTCACTACCACCTTTGGAAATGGTTGCATCAAAGCTTTGCCCATCGCAGTGGCCTATGAATAATTTTGATATTTAAAAAATCTATAGAAGTTGTATCATAGAAAAATAACAAAACAGAAAACAAAGACAGACGACCAACAAAGCCAAAAGTTGGTTATTTGAAAAGATTAATAAAATAGATATACCTTTAGGAAGATTGATCAAGAAAAACAAAATGGGAAGATAATAAATAAAATATTAGGATTGAAAAGAGCTCATAGTTATAGGTGAAGCTGAAATTTAAAAGTAAACAAGAGAATATCATGAATGACTTTATCCCAGGAAATTTGAAACTTAAATAAAATAGAAAAATTTATTTTATGAAAACTTACTCAAAAGGACTAGAAGAACTAAATTATTCTATGACCATATAAAAATTAAATCAACAGTAAAGAATTTTTTAAAAGAAAAAAGAAAGAAACAGACATAGGATGTTTGTCAAGTACTTTCTAATAAAGTTGTAAGGAACAGACAATTCCAATTTTATAGAAAGTTTTCCAGAGGACAGAAAAATAAGAAACACTCCTCAACACATTTTATGAATCTGGTATAGATTTGATATAAAAACCAGGTGTGAGGGAAATAACAGTACAAGGAGGGTAAATAATAGGCTAATCTCACTCAAATATGCTAAGATCCTATACAAAATATTGGCAGACTATTCCAATCCATATATATAAAAAGATTTTTAAAAAATTACCAATTGTATATATCCAGGAATGCGAGGTTAATATAACGTTAGAAAACCTGTTAATATAATTTCTATGTTTACCAAGAAAAGAAGAAAAAGAACAGAAAACTTACACTAAGCATCATTTTTAATGGTGAAATGTTAAAAATAATTTCCTTTAAAATCAGGAACAAAAGAATGAAACCCGTCGTCAACACTTCTATTAAACTCCCAGCAGTTAAATAAGAAAAAAGTTTTAATAAAATAAGAGGCATGAGGATTGGAAAGCAAGCAACAAAATTGTTCTTATTTCCACATAACATTACTCTATAAAAATGAATCTGAAAGCAAAATGTTTGAATTAGTAAGAGAATTTGGCCAGGTTACTGGATATAAGATCAATATACAAAAATTAATAGCGTCTTTATACAATTAGAAATTATAATTTTAAAATATGCCGTTTAATATAACAACATAAATATGATAGGACACAAGGACACAATAAAAGGTACTTGGACAATTGACTTTCAAGTTGGAAAAAATAAAATTTAATTCACATCTCATACCATACACAGAAGTAAATTCCAGGTGGATTAAAGACTTCATTATGAGAAGCAAACCTTTAAAATTACCACGAGAAAGTTTAATAATATCTTTATGACCTTGGTGTAGACAAGGACTATTTATACAAATGGAAAAACACTACCTAGCCGTAAAGAAACATATTGGTAGACTTGTCTACATTAAAATTCAAACTTGTTTTCGTCAAAGACACCACTTTAAAAATGAAAAGACAAGGGGCTGGCCCTGTGGCCGAGTGGTTAAGTTCGCATGCTCCGCTGCAGGCAGCTCAGTGTTTCGTTGGTTCGAATCCTGGGCGCGGACATGGCACTGCTCATCAGGCCACTCTGAGGCAGCGTCCCACATGCCACAACTAGAAGGACCCACAATGAAGAATATACAACTATGTACTGGGGGGCTTTGGGGAGAAAAAGGAAAAAAATAAAATCTTTAAAAAAAAAAAAAAGAAAAGACAAGCCACAGTTAGGAGAATATATTTGAAACACATATAACCAACAAAGGAATAGTATTGAAAATGTATAAATATTTTAAATGGCTCCTAAAAATTAATACAAAAATTACGAATAATCCAATAGAAAAATGCCCCCAAGAGATATATAGATATTTCACAGAGGATGCCATATTAATGGCCATTAGACAGATGCAATATGTAAACAGAGAGACACAAATATAAATAAACCTCACTGAAATACCAACCTGATTGGCAATTAGGTTAAAAAAAAAAGTCAACAATACCAAGTATTTCAGGGGTGTGGAACAATAAGAACTCTTAAATATTTCTGACGGAAATATAAATTGGCATAATTACTTTAGAAAACAAATCTGGCATTAATTAACACATTTGAAGATGTATAAACCTTAGGACCCCAAAATTTCACTCCCTTCATATATTCCAAAAAACGTTTTCCTGTGTACATTGGAAGACTTGTACAAAAGTTTTTAGCAGCATTGTGTATATAGCAAAAGAAACCAAAACCAAAAAGACTGGAAACAGCTGTAATGGATAGACAAATTTTGGTATATTTATACAGTGAAACACTGTACAGCATGGATGAATGAACAACACTATATGCACATTAACATGGGTGAAATCCACAAATGAAATCTGGAACTCCAAAAATTTAAGTCAGAAAAGGACATAGTTTATGATTTTCTTGATATAGAGTTCAAAAACATGCAAAACAAAGCAATATATGTTCAGAGATTGTGGTACATTGTATTATTTATTCAAAATATTCTCTATCTTTTCTATCTTCGTTGTGGATTGCACTTCCTACAGCACTGATGTCAATCTCAGGCAGCTGACTTTGCCCACTTGAATGTGAGCAGAGCTGATGCAGGACACCGCTGAGAAGAACCTTTAAGGATCATCACTTGGTTCTGCCATCACCTTTTGCCATCTGCCACAAGCCTGACATGTCCCACATAAGGGCTGCCCTCTTCATCCTGGAAGAGGATACAGGGAATAAAGCTTCAGCCAACTCATAGCCAATGTAGAACTGTGTAACATAAGCAAAAAATAATTCTTTCTTTTTTTGTAAGCTATAGAGATTTAGAGACTGGTACTTCAAAGTAGATGCTGCCATAACAAAACTTCTAAAATATGTCCCCCTGACTTCATGGCAGAATAGTAGGTAGCAATGAAACTGTTATTAGAGACTGGAAGGATGGTGACCTCTTATGCAGTGGTGAAACATTTAATGAAACTATAGCTACAATAACATAAAAAGCAGATAATATGCTAAATGACTTTCTGACCTTAGGCAAAGAGATTGGGAAACAGAGTATTACTAGCATGTCCTGATAGCTCTTGGCTGCATTTGACAAGGTGGTACAGAAAAAGAGTTGAGCTCACAAAAGGGTTGGCCAATTTGCAGGCAAAGATGAAAAGAAATGAAAGGAAGTCAGAAAGCTGAGGACTTAGAGGGTTGGAAGATGCAACTTACTCTCATATCCAAAAGTGAAACTGAGAATGCCTCTGAGTGACAAAAGCTGATTAAAATTCAACTTTAGGGGGCCTGGCCCGGTGGTGTAATGGTTAAGTTTGTATGCTCCACTTTGTTGGCCTGGGGTTCGCAGGTTCAGATCCCATGTCTGGACTTAGCACCACTCATCGAAGAGAACATTGGCCCAGATGTTAGCTCAGCGACAATCTTCCTCCCCAAAATAAATAATAATAAAAAAATTTAAAAAATAAAATTCAACTTTGGGGAGTCACAGACCAAAGCAAAGATATTAGGGGTGCCTTTTGTTGAGTTGATTATGGCGATAACTGGTGGTAAATCTTTTCAGGTGTACAAATGGCTTAAAAGAGCCTGAGGGTATAGCTTCCCCACAGATGTCTGATAAACTCAAAAAACCCTCTGTGTTAAGTCTAGAGAAAGAGAGGCATGTCCTGAAAAGAATTGCCAATGTGGCTGTTGGTACAAAAACCTAATGAACTTGTTGAGAGAATCATACTGCCAAAATAACCATCAGCCTAGATTAAAAGAGATTGTGTCTGTTCTAAATCTAGAGGAGACAGCAAGAAAATCTTAGCCCTCAAGGAAGCATATTCTCCAATGCCCTTTTCGGATGTGATCCAATGAGGATAATGGAGAAGGAGGAACTGCCCAGAGGATGGAGTCAAGAGTTGTCTACAGTCATGGACTAGGGAGCTAGACAGAGAACAGAATGAGACTCATCAGGAGGCATTTCTTCCCCCAATGGTGGAGGACCCTCACGACATCTACCCAGTGGGATTTCAGAGTTGCTGTGCTCACCAGACAGTTTTAGTTTCAGTTCATGGGTCTAAATGAAGAGGAGCTATATCTGGACCTGATGTTTAAGCTGATCACAAAATCCTGGACCTAGAATTTGAAGCTGTGATGGGATCTATCATTTAAGCTGTTTTCTTCAGATGTAGGGGGAGTATATTATTATTTGAAAGAGTGAGAAATGAATATTTTTGACCAGGAGAACAGACTGTGGTCAATTTTATTATTGTTTCCCACTATTCACTATCATTTCCTATAAGGGAATTATACATCCCTGTCCTTTGCCATGTATCTCGTAGCATCCCTCAATGTGACAAATTCTTCTCACTGATAACAGGTTTGGCCAATGAGACATTGTGGAACTGATATGTGCCACTTTCCAGGAGAAGTTTTAAGAGCCATCGCATGGTTTTGCCACTGCTCTTTTTCCTTTGCAATGAGACTGAGATAGGGGCCACTCCTTTAGTCTGAGTCCTGGAATGACGAAGACACGGAACAGAGCCAAACCTGACTCATAGACACACAGCCAGCCTGCGCCAAATGTGTACTTGGGCAAAAGTCAACATTTCATGGTATAAGTTACTACTACAGCATAACAGCATAGCAGACTAATACTGGAATACTATACATAAGTGAAAAAATTGAAAGGAAAAATACGAATTTTAAACATAAAGTTTGAGATATGGTTACCTTTAGTAGAGAGACAGGAGAATACAGGGAGAGGAGCGCATAGGTATTTAGATTGTGGGTATATGGGTGTTCATTTTATCATTCTTTTACTTTGCAAATATGATAGATTGATAGAGCATAGTATATAGTACATATATGTGTGTGTGTGCACATGTGGATATATATACACATATACATATGTATATTCTGTATACAAATATATTTTTATATGTATATATGTATTCTGTTATTTTATCAATTTCATAATCAGATAATAGGGAAAGTATGTTAAGCCTATGAAATAATAAACTGAACAGATGCTTTGATGCTTTAACCTGTACTTCTTCCCAAAAACCACACTGAAATGACAGTAGAAGGAATAAAGAAAATAAGAGGGGAGAAATAGCACCATAATTTTGACTTAGCAGACCAGAGAAAGCTGAAACCCAGGCTGACAACTTGGGAAACCTAGACTTAAAATGGTTCAAATCAAATCACTCCAGAAAAGCTGGGAACTGTAGTCACAATATCCCTCTAAAGACGAGTGTTCAGCTAATCCTGAAAACAGGAGAGTCGCCTTAAAATCCTGTAATTCACAGTTACACCCCCAGATTCGCCCTTTCACTGCAAGCAGCTGAGTTACTGCTCGTTCTCTACCCCAAGACTGGAGGTTTAATTCTAAAGACATTGAACTCCAGGATATCAGGCAAATCTGATCACAAAAATATCATCCTAATAAACAGGGAAATCAGTAACAATCCACAGTGGAAAATGTTCCTCCAGCTTTTCACCATATTCAGTGCCAGAATTACTCTGAAAGAATAAGTAGCTAGTGCAACAAAGAGATGAAAGTGATCATTCTTCCAGGGCTGTTACAACTCCTCAAACGTGGATGTGTGGGGAATCCTCAGTTCAGTCCTTCAAAAAAATATTTCTTGAGTGGCTGCTATGTGGCAAGAATGCCCTAAGCAGAAGAGACACAGGAAAGAAATTGTCCCTTGCTCTCTCCAGGGGTGAGTGTTGGAGGGGATGAGGAGACATTAAACAAATATTGCACAAATAATTAATAATAATTATAATAAATGCTCCATTGGTGACCAACCATTTTGGTAAATATTTTGTAAATAAAAAAATATTTAACTGCTATGGCACAAATATCAGCTAATCAGAATGGACACCAGTGGTGAACAGCTCCGGTGTCTCCCAACTAAGCAGAATCACTGAATATAGCAATAACCTTTCACTCAGAGTTTGGTTATTCCACATTTGTTATTAAAATTGGCAAAGTAAAAAGAAGACTCTTATAGAGCATACTTTTCTAAAGGCCCTACCTGTGATATTGAAAACAGTTGGACTGTAATGTCATCCTTGAGGTCAAATGGCATGTCATTCTATTTAAACCCGATTAACTTAACTAAATTTCCACACCTGTAGAATGAAGGAGGAACAGTGGAAATAATCATCAAGCCCTGGCTTACTAGATGACCGAAAACTCTACAATGCTCACTGTGTTTTTACATGATGTTAAAATTATTCCTTTAGGGGATAGGGCTGTGAGTCGGCAGTCAGTGAAATGTCGAATGCAGCTTTTTGAGATGACAGCATTCAGACCTGAAGCTAATACATAAGTTGGTTTTTTCCCTCCTTTAACTGCAGAATCTAGGGTCTGAAATTTGGATTATGGAAGTCAGAAAGGGTAGGAGTCTAAAGGGTTTAAAGAAATCACCTACAGAGTGGAGGTTAAAAAAGAGTCCTCTTTATGTGTTTTGAATTCTTCGAGAGTATCTATCTTGTACAAAGCAGCCTTTTTTCTTTCCTTACTCTGCTCTTTCTGCCTCCCTCACACTCTTTCTCTCTTCTATCCCCCATTCCAAACTTCAAGGTGACCTCCTCCTCGTGGTGGGTAAATGATGTCTGAGAGAGACCACCCGGCTGGGCCTACCGCGCTGCAAGTGCCACCCCAGGTCCGCTAGGGATCAGGAAGGCCCCCCCATTTAGAACGCTTTGTGTTTTTTGTTACATTGTTCTCCCCGCACTGGATGAAAACATGGCATGAACAATAGAGCTGCGCGAGATTTAAAATATCTGAATACAGAATAATTTCCCCAGCTTTCAGAAAAGACTAAAAAGTAAATAACAAAAACCACTCCTCAGAATGTGTGAACCTGAATTTTCGGTCACTTTGAAAGCATTTCCTTCTTTTTCTGGTTTTTCATTATCTAGGCCAGTTGGCAATAAAACAGCATTTAATTATACATAAACGTGAGAACTCTGGTGAGAGAATATGGGTTGTGATCTAGTCAGAACAGGTTTAGGGCCAGAAATTGTTCATTCTTGAGGCTTTCATTCTCATTTGCTTTTCCCCCATTTATTTTGTACCTTTATTTTCCCCTGCAGTTTTTCTGTCTTGATTTTTTTTCTTTTTTTTTCAGGATATGGTGTTCATTTTCTGTTCCCTTTCATTATTTTCTCCTTTAAAAGTCTCACATTTACTAAGGTACAAGCAGTTTCCTTGCAGGAAAAAAAAAAAGACAGAAAACTATTTTGTTCAGAAATAATTACTCAAAATTGGCGCTGTATATATATATATATATTGAAGCAATGTAAGTTGTAGTCACATTAATGAGATCACATTTTATAGTGAAAGGTACTTTCAGGGAAAGTATGATAAAACATGCTCCTTTTAAACCTGAAGCTTCTCCTGGAAATGCATTGTGGGCTTCATTTGAATAAAATTTATCCTGTAAATCTGTTGCTTCTCAGGGATTTTGAGAAAGTACCCTGTTCTTCCTGTCAGTGGCAGGCAGCATCTCTTTAATTTTTTTTCCAATAATATTACAGTACTCCAGTACTCATTTTAAAGATAGATGGATTTTTTTTTCTCTCATAAAGAAGAACATTGTGGGGGAAAAAACGCTGGATGTGATTTCAAAAAATGTCAAAATATGTCAAACGCAGATACCACTCAAGGGTTTCATTAACTGAAGCTTTGGTGATAAGTGTCATCTTGTCAAAGACCCACCCATCTCTTCCAATACATTACCAAATGTACTAATTTCCTTGCCGAGCTTGATGTTTATTGTATAGCTGAAATTGAAAATGGTCGGTAATGGAGTGAGCTTCAATCCAAGACCAATTCTGAATCTAAATTACTTGCTTCTTTCAATAGCATCGACAGAGGAGAGCTTTATGCACCTTGTACCTAATCAACCCTTACTGTGACCCTAAATTCAGCAGTCTTCAGAGATTAATAATAAAATCCGCAGTTCAAACAATTATTTGCCCTGAACAAGTTGCCCATTTCTTATGCTGAGAATGAAAGAATGTGACATTATTTTTAAAAAGCTCTGCATGTTGTGGCCCACCATTTATTTTTGATCTCTGACCCCCCCGATGCAGCCTGATTGCAAATCCCGCATGCTTACTTGAATATTTTCGGGGGGGGGGGGGGCGATGGTGTTGCGAGAAGATTTCTTTGTTAGCATTTTAACATGCCTGTTCTCATTCTATATCCCCTCGTGGTTGTGGTTTTCACAAAATGAAATACATTCTATCAATATAGATTTCTAAAGTTTTTTACATAGCGCTCTATGATCATGGAAAGCATGTCCTAAATCTGGCTTTGTACAAAACTACTCATTGTCTCTAGAAAATGAATATAAACTCTCTGGGAAAAAAAATAAACTGTATCTTTACTTTCTAAAATAAAAACAAATCAAATTCAGAGAATGTCTTATTGAGGCTCAAACCATAATCTTTTAATGACCCGTTTTTCTTACTCCGTTCCATTTGACGGTGTCGCTTATAGCCCTTGAGTGAGATTAGCTGAGCAATATCAAATTGTTTTACTCACATTTACAGTGAAAAATATTCCTTCACATCCAATGCCAGAGAGTTTTTGATTTGGTATCTTCAACTTCCTTATGTCCAATTAGTATTCATTAGTGTGGTTACGATGATAGAAAGGGTCGATCTCTGCTCTTCATAACATAAGGGGGTTGGGGAAAAGCCCTGCAACAAAACAGTAAAGGAAATATTTGGACACCCTAAATGGCTCCTTTGATTCATCAGCGAGAGTCAGTTCTCTGTCCAGGAGCCTAGTGGGGGAGGGAGGAGACCCGTGGTACAGTGCTAACCTAGAAACTCTGCCTGACATTTGACATTGTCAACATTTCCTCTGGCTGTCTGCTTTTGGAGGGAAGCCCTCCCTAAGGACTGCCCTGGTTGATAGAATGAGTATCTCCAGAAGATTCTCCTGCCTTTTGAGTGCATTTTTCTTTTATGCCCAACAGCAATAATGGCCATCTAAGTATTGATTATATAATATGTCTGCTGAGGTGGCAAGTACATTATTGTTGCAAGATGCTGAGAGGATGAGAAACTAGGTTATCTATGAACTCTCTGAGCCATTGAGCATTTCTTCCAGCAAGGGTCAATATACAAAGCTATCTTTGGACCTTATTTTACTTTATTCTGTCATTCCAATTGATGGGTAATACAATGAGATGGTCAGCATGTTCCAACTCCTTTGAAAACAGCGTCATGTTTACCATAGAATGGGCATAGTTTGTTCATCACCACAAGGGGACAGTAGTCTTATGGAGGTCTGATGATATGTGAGGAAGACCAGGAAATGCCCAGGGTGTTGCCCTGTTACGGTACCCAGATGCTAATTAGCAGCAGTGAATTGGTTAAGTAGACTTCGAAAGGCAGTCAGGACATAATCTAATACTTTTTCTTTCATCCAAAAAAATACAATAGATGGTATATAGTAAGTCTGCGTGTATAGTAACAGCAATAAGGGCACTGAGCTTTTATTATAAACTGAATTACATCCCCTGTGTGGGGACACTAGACAGCCTATCGTGCATTAAGAATTCAGCTGAGATCACAAGCTTGCCTCACCTAAACCTTCTGTGATGTGATGAGAATGACTTTTGGTTACCGTACATCAAAGAGGGTCTAGCAGGCTAAACAGTGATTGATCCATTCCCCTCTTTCAAGTCCTCTCTTCAAAAATAGCTTTAAAGCAATCATCTAATAAGTGTCAGAATAGAAGATAGAAAATGTTAGTACAAGCGCTAGGCATATGTCTACACCAGCTAAATTTTCTGCAAGATGTTCAATGACTGAACAGGTTTTTAGAGTAAATGCTATCATCTCATAAGAGGCAAGAAGTACCAAATGGGCTGCCATTGATGTGGAAGCAATGCTGAGATTTAAAGTGATTTAAGGCAAAATACTGTAATTTGCTTGACTAGCAGAGAATTCTGTTAAGAAAATTTTGGAATAATTTTATTTATACGCAAAATCTGGTATAGGAGTTAGCTTTTTGTTTATACATGGAGTAGCAATAGTATTTTCACAATATTCATTCACAAAACTGCATTTATTAAGTTTCCTTCTAAGATGAAAGCTGAGTTAAAGGGACCAACCATATGAGTAACCAAGTGTGGTGATCTTTAGAGCTGTTCACAAATATTGTGATTCTCTTCCTCTTCTCCACTTCTGTTAAAGTCAGATCTGACCGTATGATTTGCTTTGGACAATGAAAGGTAAAATGAAGTGAGCTGTGTCACATCTGGTTGGAAGCTTTAAGAGCTAGAGAAGGATTTGCGACATCCTTGTTTCCCTGTCTTGATGACTGTGGAAACACGAGTCTAGATGGAAGCTCCTTCAGCCTGGATGCCTGAGTCATTGTTATGAGCAGACCTTCCTGCTACGCCGGCCAGGCAGCATGAGCAAGAAATAAACCTGTATTATGTTAAGACACTGAGATTTTGGAGCTATTTGTTACCAGACCATAACCCAGCCTATTCAGGTAGATACATCCAGTGACACTAAATAATTTAATAGTTCCGCTAGGTCTCTGAGGAGTGTAAAATGGTGTGGAGTAGGACATCATCATACAAGGTATACCTTCGTTTCTCCAGGGAACAAATATTTATTAAGTATCTACTGTGTGCCAGGCATAGTACATGGGGATAACAGATAATTGCTGAATGTGGTTTATTGTGTTACCTTTGTTACCTCTTTGTTAAATCCAAGGGATAGATGAGTAATAAGGCTTAAAATGTTCACTACTTGAATATAACTAATCAAGGTAAAAAGTAATATAAGATTAGTGATGTTTTGACTTTTTAAAAAATCAATGACATTGTTTCAGAGGACAATTTATTGGAGGAAAAAATTGACTCATTTCGGAAAAATCTAAAATTTCTTACATTGACCAAAATCTCTAATTCTTAACCCGTCTAATCCAGCCGTTTCCCAACCACATCAAGCACTTCCCAGGTTTGCACTTTTGCTCAGGCTGTGCTGTCTGCCTTAACCACTGTTCTTAGCCCCTTCTTCTCATCTTTCAAAGGCCACCTCAAATGTCTTCCCTTCCATGAAACTTTCCTCTCTCTGACGCCCCACAGCATCAGGTACATACTTCTACTTAGCATTTATTTCACTTTGCTTTACATTATGATTATTGTTTACATGATACAACTTCCTGCTGCAAGACTCACTCCCATCTCCTCCCTGCCCCCATAAAGGCTATACAGTCATTGTGAGTAAACGCTTTGTTTTATTCTCCCTTGTGTATCTCCAATCTGAACCCCCTCCCCACAGCTCAATACATGTTAATTGATATTTGAATTGATTTGAGAGATTTGTTTGGGTATGATCATGGATTTGTTAAACCAGATTGCAACTGCCCTGGTTTGGAATATTGAAGAAACAAAGAAACCTTTTCAGCTCTAAGAGGGGTGGTTGTGAAGTTGATACTTTTGGCTACTCTTGGGGGAATTAGTTCTCTCTTGGCCAGGGACCAAAGCCTGCCTCCTGAACACCCATCACACTTAGCTAATTTCCATTCTCCCCAGGGACCAAGACAGAAAGACAAAAGAGGAAGGAAGTAGGCATTTCAGAAGAGTGACCCACCCACAAAGGGCCAGCTGAAAGGGAGAAATGAGGAGGGGTGGGAGGAGGTGGTATCAAAAAAATTACCAAACAAATGCATAATTTAAATTGCATTTCATTATCCATCTTCTCAACATCAAACCAATAACTCTCTTAACTTGCTATCTCTTCCCAGGCTAAGTTCTGACTGCTCAAATCTTGCTGCTACTGGAGCAGTGATCAGAAACTATCAGTGTTTGTCCAAAGATGACAAGCCACTATGTTCAGTTCTTCTCCCTCCCCTCCCCATTTCCCCTTACTCACGTGACCTCAGCATCCACTGCTCTTCCCTTAAAGTTTAATTCCATGGGTAATAAATATAAGAGAGGAGCATGTGGTTTTTCTCTTCTGGTTTATTAGCCACTTTGACCTCTTCGCCACTCATTCAGTTTCCAGCCTTTCATTCTTCAGCAAGATTGAAAAATCCAATGACTTAGGCTTCAAACAGATGGAGGATCGCATACTAGTTCTCCCACAAACTTGCGTGAAATACCTCAGAATGTTACTCAACCATTTAGCCTGTTTATCTTGTGAAATAGAGTTAATTACATCTGTGTAAAGTGATTTTTGTTAGGATGGATGTGATAGGGTTATAAAGACATATAGTTAGTTGGTCCTCAGTAAATCTTATTATTGTTATTATCAATAAATATTTCTTGATTATTTTTCCTCTTCATGATCTTTGCACTATGATCATCTTACTTGTGTGCTAATGATCTCATGTCCAATATCATGCAGCCCCCTCCTAAGTAATCTTTCTAAAACTAGAGATCAGAGCATGGCACCTTCACAAAAACCCCTTCCGCACCTCCAAAACATAAAAGCTTTCAAAGCATTCTTGGGGATCTATAAGAAAAAAATCTGAACCCAGGTTAGCCCAAGAGGGCTGCAGCAATCTGGTATCTGTATACAGTCTCGTTGCCCTTTGTTCTCATAATTGTAACTCTAAGGAATCTCAAAGAATCACAACTCCCAGGGTCCATGTAATAGTCTCCTCCCACGTTGAGACTGGGTTTGCCCATATGACTGACTTTGACCACTTGGACATCAGCACATGTAACTCAAGCAGAAGCTTGATAAGCATTTACACATTGGGGCTTACCCTCCTGAAACTCTGCTGGCACCATGTGAAGAAGTGCAGCCTGGTCCAGCCTCTTGAGAATGAATGACTTGAGAAGGAAAGATGTCCAGCTGTCCCAGATGTCCCTGCTGAGCCTAGCCCAAGCCAGACTTCCAAAGGAATGCAGCTACATGAGCGCACCCAGCCAAAGAGCAGAAAAACTGCCCAGCCCACCCACACAATCATGAGAAATATTAACGCACTGTTGTTTGAAGCCATGTTTCAGAGTAGTTTCTTACACAGCAATAGATAACTGATATAGTGCCTTTTATCTCCAAAATAATGAGCAACTGTAGTTCTATGAAAGCATCATTTTTTGTCACACACCACATTCCTTTGCAAATGCTGTTTCTTGTGTGTAATGCCCTTCCTCCTTGTCTATTACTCTTTGTATCCCAGTGGAGGCCGGCATATACTAAGTGTTTAATAAAGGCTGAATGAATACACTTAAATGTCAAAATATGCCAAAAAACCTCCCAAGGTGTACGCTGAATCCACCATTGTTCTGGTTGGAATTTTAGATAAAAATGCATCCATGTTGCTGCTTTTATGAATGGTTTATATGCAACTACGTACACATTCAAAGCTACTACAGAAAAGGTCTTAGCTTTAAAAGAGATTTAGGTTTTAATAAAAATGAAAAAAAATTCTTTTACTACTTAGCAACTTAAAATTATAATATCCAGAGGTAGCAAAGGTGCTGTAGAGTAGCACTCATACTTTGTTGGTGCCAGGGAAAGTGAGGGTGAAATCTGGGAGATAAATTCTGGTACATATATTAAGAACCATAAAAAATACAAGTTTCATTTGATCCACTAATTCCATTTCTGGAAGCCAAACTCGTAGAAATAATCCAAAATATAGAAAAATAGACACGAGAACATTGAATATGGCATTATTTGTTTTGAAAAGTGTAAATAAGTTATATTCCTATCACCAGGCACTTGGGTTAATAAGTTTTGGTGCATCCATTCAGTAAAATGTCATGTAGCCATTTAATAACTATGAAGTCCATCATAGGAAATACAGAAAAGCAATATTAAGAGAAAAAAATAAAGATGCATAATTGTATGCACTCAGTGATGACAACAGTATAAAATGTAAATGTGAAAATAATTACAGGGATCTATGAGTCATTTTCTCCCTCTCTTCCCCAGATTTTATATAATCTTGTTATATTATTTTTATAATTTAAATAGAATTTTTAGAAGACAAAGAAAATAATATATATAATACTATATAAAAATATGGTATTACAGAAATAATTTTGATGTTTGCTTTCAATTTAATTCTCTACCTGAGACTGATCCCTTGTAGTAATTGCTGTTACATTACAGAATCCAGGAATCATGGTGTTCTGCCATCTGGTTTATGCCATCACTTTAATCAATATTTATGAATATGCTTTGCAGAGGTTTTATGAGTCATTGTACCTTATAGAAGGGGTTTTGTTTGTTTTTAAATTGTTATTTTCTGAACATTATTGATACTTATTGCCTTTTTCATGGAGCAATTTGTATTGAGAAGGATTCCTCATGACAGTGGTGAAACTCTATGCCAGGGTGGATTTACATATTCCACTTAAAGAGCTGCAGCCTGGAGAGAGATTTCATCCTAGTCCCAGACATATGCCCAAAGAAAATCTTTGGAGGAAAACTCATGATAAGTTCCCAATAACTTCAACTCTTCCTGAAGGTTGAAAAGCCTCCAAAAGCTCTATCTCCAGCCATTAGGACTTTCAAAAGGTCCAGGCATACACTTCCAGATGTATTTCTACTGACATAATCTGTTTCCATCAAAACTCAATACAGAGGTCTTGGATCAAGATGGCAGAGTAGGAAGATCCCTAGCTCCCTTGCTCCTGTGAACACACCAAAACTACAACTACATATAGATCAACTATCACCTAGAACAACTTGAAGACTAGCAGAGCAGATTTTCCACAGCTAAAGATATAAAGAGAAAGCCACATTGAGACAAGTAGCAGGGGTAAAGATTTGGTCTAGTCAGGACCCACACCCCCAGTGCGAAGACCCACAAGCAGGAGGGATATCAGAACTGTGGAAGTCCTCCTGGACAAGTTAGGAGCCCAAGGCCCACACTGGCCTCCCAAGCTTGGGGGACCTGCATTGGGAAGATGAACACCCATAATGTCTGGCTTTGAAAGCCAGCAGGGCTTACATCTGGGAGAATCAGAGGGCTATAGGAAACCAAGACTCTGCTCTTGATGGGTGTGTGTACAAACTCACTCACTTCAAGTACCAGCACAGAGGCAGCAGTTTGAAAAGTACCTGCATTATACGTGAAAGACATTCATTAGCAAATTTTAGGGCAAGTGCTGGAGGGGCAGGGGTCTGTGGGACTTTCTCTGGGGACAGAAGCACCATTTGTTTTTAACTCTTTTCTACATAGCTGACCTGGCCCTGGTGGGTGCCATTTTTTATTCTTTTTTTACTCTCCTACCTAGCTGGCTTGGCTTTGGTGGTGCCATTTCTGACATCCTCCGTCTACTTTACTATCACTGCTGGCCCTGCCCTGGTGTTCTCCTGTGGGCCCTCCCCAGCTGATGCCCCTCCAAAGCAACTCCCACCCAGCACCATACAGCAAGCAGCCCCAGTTGGCACTGGAGACCCTCCAAAGCAGCTTCCACCTGGGGGCCAGCACCACACACCAGTGTGCCTACAGCAATCACATCCCAGTCACAACAGGAAGGTACATGCAGCCTACAAAGGGGACATACCTGGAGCACCTGTCTTTGGTGACCATGGGGGATTATGGCACTAGGCCTCACAGGACACCTTTTATGTAAGGCTGTCCCTTCAAGATTGGGAGGTGTAGCTCATCTATATAATACATGGAAACAAACACAGAGAGTTAGGCAAAATGAGGAGACAAAGGAATGTTTTCCAAATGAAAGAACAAGACAAAACCTCAGGAAAAGAACTGAACTAAATGGAGATAAGCAATCTACCAGATAAAGAGTTCCAAGTAATGGTCATAAAGATTCTCACCAACTCAGAAGAATGAATGAACACAGTGAGAACTTCAACAAAGAGATAAAAATAAGGAAAGGAACTAATCACAGCTGAAGAATAAAATAATTGAAATAGAAAATATACTAGAGGGGATCAACAGCAGGTTAGATGATACAGAAGAATAGATCAACCATCTGGAAAACTGGGTGGTGGAAATCACCCAAACAGAACAGCAAAAAGAATTTTAAAAAAATGAGGATAGCTCAAGGGACCTCTGGTACAAATTCAAGCTAATGTTTGCATAAAGGGGTCCCAGAAGGAGAAGAGGGAGAGAAGGGACAGAAACTTCTTTGAAGAAATAATGGCTGAAAACTTCCCTAACCTGTCAAAGGAAACAGACATCCAAATCCAGGAAGCATAGAAAGTCTCAAATAAGCTGAACCCAAAGAGGCCCATGCCAAGACACATTATAATTAAAACATCAGAAGTTAAAGATAAAGAGAGAGTCTAAATAGCAGCAAGACAAAAATAACTAGTTACATACAAGGGAACCCCCATAAGACTACCAGCTGATTTTTTCAGCAAAATCTTTGCAGGCCAGAAGGGAGTGGCACAATGTATTCAAAGAGCTGAAAGGAAAAAACTTACAACTGAGAATACTCTACCCAGTAAGGTTATCATTCAAAATTGAAGGAGAGATAAAGAGTTTCCCAGACAAGTAAAAACTAAAGGAGTTTATCACCACTAAAATGGCCTTACAAGAAATGTTAAAGGTACTTCTTTAAATGGAAAAG
Organism: Equus przewalskii; assembly: GCF_037783145.1. NCBI lineage: Eukaryota > Metazoa > Chordata > Mammalia > Perissodactyla > Equidae > Equus > Equus przewalskii. The sequence continues at coordinate 21,829,327 of NC_091848.1, forward strand.
AAAAAGCCATAACTAGAAATAAGAAAATTATGAAAGAAAAAAATCTCAATGGTAATGGCAAAAATATAGTAAAGATAGTGGATCAACCATCTATATAGCTAGTTTGAAGGTAAAAAGACAAAAGAAGTAAAATCGTCTGTATCTACAATAGTTAAGGGATACACAAAATAAAAACATGTAAAATGCGGTGTCAGAAACATAAAACATGGGAGGGGGAGTAAAAATGTAGTGCTTTTAGAATGTGCTTGAACTTAAGGGAACATCAACTTAAAATAGACTGCTCTATACAAAGGTTGTTATATATGAAGCTCGTGGTAACCACAAACCCGAAACCTATAGTAGATACACAAAAAATAAAGAGAAAGGAATACAAACATAACACTAAAGAAAGTCATTAAATCACAAGGGAAGAGAGCAAGAAAAAAGAAAGGAATAGATAAGAACTACAAAAACAACCAGAAAACAATTAATAAAATGGCAATAAGTACATATTTATCAATAATTACTTAATTGTAAATGGACTAAAGGCTCCAATCAAAAGACATAGGGTGGCTGAAAGGATAAAAAAAATAAGACCCATCTATATGCTGCCTACATAAGACTAACTTCAAATCTAAAGACACACACAGACTGAAAGTGAAGGGATAGAAAAAGGCATTCCATGCAAATGGCAATGAAAAGAAAGCTGAGGTAGCAATACTTATATCTGACAAAATAGGCTTTAAAACAAAGACGGTAACAAGAGACAAAGAAAGGCATTACATAATGATAAAGGGATCAATCCAACAAGATGATGTAACACTTGTAAATATATATGCACCCAACATATGGGCACTTAAATACATAAAGCAAATATCAACAAACATAAAGGAAGAAGTTGACAGTAATACAGTAATAGTAGGAGATTTGAACATCCCATTTACATCAATGGATAGATCTTCCAGACAGAAAATCAATAAGGAAACATTGGCCTTAAATAACACATTAGACTAGATAGACTTAATAGATATATACAGAATATTCCATCCAAAAACAGAAGAATACATATTCTTTTCAAGTGCACATGGAATATCCTCCAGAATAGATCACATGTTAGGCCATGAAAACAAGTCTCAATAAATTTAAGGTTGAGGTCATATCAAGCATCTTTTCCAACTACAATGGTATGAAACTAGAAATCAATTACAAGAAGAAAACTGGAACAAACATACTAAACATGCCACTGAACAACCAATGGGTCAACAAAGAAATCAAAGAGGAAATTAAAAAAAAATACCTTGATACAAATGAAAATGGAAACAATGTTCCAAAATCTATGGAATACCTCAAAAGAAGTTCCAAGGGGGGAAGTTTATAGTGATACAGGCCTACCTCAGGAAACAAAATTCTCAAATAAACAATCTAACCTTACACCTAAATGAATTAGAAAAAGAGGAACAAAGCCAAAAGTTAGTAGAAGGAAGGAAATAATTAAGATCAGAGTGGAAATAAATGACATAGAGACTAAAAAAAGAATAGAAAAAACCAATGACATTAAGAGCTGGTTCTTTGAAAAGGTAAATAAAATTGATACACCTTTAGCCAGACTCATCAAAAAAAAGAGGACCCAAATAAATTAATTCACAAATGATCACAGAGATGTTAAAACTGATGTCACAGAAATACAAAGGATCATAAGAGATTACTATGAACAGTTATATGCCAACAAATTGGACAGCCTAGAAGAAATGGATAAATTCTTAGAAACATACAGTCTTCCAGGACTAATCAGGAAGAAATAGAAAATCTGAACAGATGGATTACTAGTGATAAAATTGAATCAGTAATCAAAAAACCAACAAACAAAAGTCCAGGACCAGATAGCTTCACAGGTGAATTCTACCAAACATTTAAAGAAGAGTTACTACCTATCCTTCTCAAACTAGTCCAAAAAACTGAAGAGGAAGGAATGCTTCCAAATTCATTTTACAAGGCCAGCATTACACTGATACCAAAACCCAACAAAGACACTATAAAAAAAAAAAAAAGAAAGAAAATTAAAGCCAATATCCTTGATGAATGTAGATGCAAAAATCCTCAACAAAATATTAGTAAATCAAGTTCAGCAATACATTGAAGAGCTCACAAACCATGATCAAGTGGGATTTATTCCAGGGATGCAAGTATTGTTCAGCATCCACAAATCAGTCAATGTGATACACCACATTAACAAAATGAAAGATAAAAATCATATGATCATCTCAATAGATGCAGAGAAAGCATTTGACAAAACTCAACATCCATTTATGATAAGATCTCTCAACAAAGTGGATATAAAGGGAACATACCTCAACACCATGTATGACAAACCCACAGCTAACATCATACTTAATGGTGGAAAGCTGAAAGCATTTCCTCTAAGATCAGGAAAAAGATAAGCATGTTCACTCTCACTGCTTTTACTCAACATAGTATTGGAAGTCCTAGACACAGCAATCAGATAAGAAAAGAAAATAAAAGGTATCAAAATTGGAAAGGAAAATGTAAAACTGTCACTATTTGCAGGTGACATGATACTATATATAAAAAAAACCCCTAAAGACTCCATCAAAAAATATTAGGACTAATAAATGAATTTGGTAAAGCTGCAGTATACAAAATCAATATACAGAAATCTGTCTTATTTTTATACACTAATAAGAGACAGTCGTAAATAAAAATTAAGAAACCACTCCCATTTACAACAGCATAAAAAAGAATAAAATACCTAGGAATAACTTTAACCAAGGATGTGAAAGACCTGTACCCTGAAAACTATAAAACATTGATGAAAGAAATTGAGGATGACAAACATAAATGAAAAGATACACCACACTCATGGATCAGAAGAATTAATATTGTTAACATATCCGTACTACTCAAAGCAATCTACAGATGCAATGCAATCCCTATCAAAATCCAATGGCATTTTTTCACAGAACTAGAACAAATAATCGTAAAATTTGTATGAAACCACAAAAGACCCTGAATAGCTAAAGCAATCTTGAGAAAGAAGAGTGAAGCTAGAAACCCCACAATCCTTGAATTCAAACTATATTACAAAGCTATAGTAATCAAAACTGTATGGTACTGGCCTAAAAAACAGACACATAGGTTGATGAAACAGAGTAGAGAGCCTAGAAATAAACCCACGCTTATGCGGTCAATTAATCTACAACAAAGGAAGCAACAAAAGTCAGTGGGGAAAAAACACTCTTCAATAAATGATGTGGGGAAAACTGGACAGCTACATGCAAAAGAATGAAACTGGACCACTTTCTTACACCATATACAAAAATAAACTCAAAATGGATGAAACACTTAAATGTAAGACCTAAAACTATAAACCTCCTAGATGAAAACATAGGCAGTTAGCTTTTTCACATTGGGCTTAACAATATTTTTTTGGACCAGTCTCCTCAGGCAAAGGCAACGAAAGCAAAAATAAACAAATGAGATCACATCAAACTAAAAGGCTTTTGCACAGTGAAGGAAGCCATCAACAAAATGAAAAGGCAGCCTACTGAGTGGGAGAAGATATTTGTAAATCATATATCTGTTAAGGGGATAATATCCAAAATATATAAAGAATTTGTAGAACTCAGTAACAAAAAAGCAAGCAATCCAATTAAAATATGGACAGAGGACCTGAAGAAGCATTTTTCCAAAGAAGACATACAGATGACCAATAGACACATGAAAATATGCTTAACATTACTAATCACTAATTATATCCTCAGGGAAATGCAAATCAAAACCACAATAAGATATCACCTCATACCTGTCAGAATGGCTATTATCAAAAAGACAACAAATCACAAGCGCTGGCAATGTTGTGGAGAAAAGGGAATCCTGGTACACTGTTGGTGGGAATATAAATTGGTGCAGCCACTATGGAAAACATGGAGGTTCCTCAAAAAATTAAAAATAGAACTACCATATGATCCAGCTATTCCATTTCTAGATATTTATCTAAATAAAGTGAAAACACTAATTCAAAAAGATATATGTATCCCTGTGTTCATTGCAGCATTACTTAGAATAGCCAAAATATTGAAGAAGCAACCTAAGTGTCCATCAATAGATGAATGGATCAAAAAGTTGCAGTATATAAACAATAGATACAATATACAATATACAATTTTTTAACCATAAAAAAGAATGAAATCTTGCCATTTGTGACAATATGGATGGATGAAAAGGGAATTATGCTAAGTGAAATAAGTTAGACAGACAAAGACAAATGCCATATGAGTTCACTTATATGTAGAATCTAAAAAACAATACAAATGAGCAAAAAAACCAAAATAGAAACAAACTGGTAGATACAAAGAACAAACTGGTGGTCACCAGAGGGGAAGGGGTTGGGGCAATGGACAAAACGGGTAAAGAGGATTAAGAGGTACAAAGTTCCAGTTATATAATGAATAAGTGACAGGGATGTAATTACAACATAGGGAATATAGTCAACAATATTGTGATAACTTTGTATGGTGTAGATGATTACTAGACTTGCCATGGTGATCGTTTTGTATTGTACAGACATACCTTGTTTTATTGTGCTTCGCAAATAAATTACGTTTTTTACAAGACTCTCCACCAGCAAAAAGACTATGACTCGCTGAAGGCTCAGATGATAGTTAACACTTTTTAGCAATAAAGCACTTTTTAATTAAGGTATATAAATTGTTTTTAAGATATAATGCTATCACTCCCTTAATAGGCCACATTATAGTGTAAGCATAACTTTTATGTGCACTGGGAAGCCACAAAATTCTTGTGACTCACTTTATTGCGATATTCGCTTTATTGCAGTGGTCTGGAACCAAGCAATATCTCCAAGCTATGCCTGTATATAAATGTTAAATCACTATGTTGTACACCTGAAACTAATATAATATTATGTATCAACTGTACTTCAGTTTAAAAAAAACCTCAGTATGCCTAAAATGGCCCCAAACGATTCTTCTCCTGATTTCCGTCTCTCACATCAGTACCCACTTTCTAAGTTACTTAAACTCCCCATATCAGAAAATTAATGATTTCTCTCTCTCTTTCATATATATGAAGTCAGCACAGCCAGTCTATTTTGATAGTGCTTCTCAGATCAAAACCCTTCTCTGCTTTTCCCTGTCTCCGTGCTTATTTAAGTTTTACCACTTTTTCAAAAGTCTCCTAATTAGTCTCTCTGACTCTTTTCTTCTTCCCTGTCCAATTCTGCTGTAATTTGAATATGGCTAGAGTGGTCATACAACTCCCCAGGATGCTTAAAAAATTTCAGTCCATTCCTCATTACCAACTGGGTTAAATCAGCTGCAACATTCAAAGCTCTCTGTAATTTAGAGCCAATCTACGTTCCTAGCTTCATTCTCTCAAGGCTGCCGAGTTACACAACTCTGAGGGCGCCATTCACGTTATAGAATACATCTGCAGACTGCCCCTCCAGTAGGGTGCAACCATACAACACAGTGTAAGTGATACTCCCTGGAGCTGTGCGACATGGGCCTCTGTAACCTTCTCTTCCATACCAGCCAGACAAACCTCCTTCTCTGAAAAGCCCCTTTCAACCTCTACATCTTTGGACCTTCTTTGCCTAGCAAGTCTGGCCTACTCATTAATATCCCTCTTCTTGGAAACCTTTCTTAGTTTCCCCAGCCCTTTTCCTCTCTCTTGGTATCGCTCGAATTACATTTGTTAAGTTCATGTATTGAGGTAGAATTAGACAGAAGTAATTTTAAATCCTGCCTCATTTCAGTCCTATCTTTACCTTGGACAAATTACTTCTCTAAGCCTCATCTGCCTGTAAAATGGAGATAACATTAACCATTCCCAGAGAGCATAGGGAAGATTAAATAAGATCATAAATGTGATTCGGCAAACTTATGATGCTTCCTGGCCCATTGTAAATATTCCACATATGTTAGTTGTAGTGGTGGAGGTGGCAGCTACTGCTGAAGTGATGCTTGTGGTTTTTATTTATTCTCCTAGCTGAGAACATGGGGCCCAGTGATAAGGTTGTATGTCAGGCTCTGACACTTACCAGCCACAAAACCTTGAAAAAGTTCTCTTTACCTTTCTGAACTTACTTCCTTTCCAGTGAGATGATCCGTTGATACAATGAGATTCCAATGATACAATGGATAAGAAAATGCCTTGTAGACTGGGAAGACTATACAAATGTAAGGTGGCAACATCAGCATAACCACCCAGCTGCCAGCTTTTCATTTCTCTCTTACTCCCCTCAGGGCCTTGCGCCACCACTGTGTGGATAGGTACACTCAAACTGCTACTGTACAACCTACTGAATATATAAGAGAAACTTTGTATATGAGTCCAAAGAGTTATGGCACCTAGTTGGTATGTGCTCTTAGAGTTTAAAGAGACTTTAGAAGTTGTTTGCTTCAGTGCCCCAACTCACCCTCACTAAAGTCATGCCCAAGGTCCTGAAGAGATTCAGTGGCTGAACTCAGATCTATATCCAATTTTTCAGATTTTTCTTCCCATTATTCTTTGCTGACTCCCCATATTAAGATCTCACAAATGAGGGGGAAAGTATAAATTAAATGTTGTTAATTTTTAAATTAACCAAAGACTTAGCAACCTAGTTATGGAAATTGATGGAAAGTTTGCTTAAAGACAGTGGAAGAACTAGAAATAGCAACTGCTGGAATTTAGCACCATATTTCTGGTAAATATTTTCTTTCTTCTGCAAGAAATAGCAACCTCTGTATCTTTGAGCTTGAGTCTTCTTGAAAAGAAGAGGGTATGGATAGTGACTGATGTAGGGCAGGCAAGTGCAGTCAGACACTGGAATTGGAGTAGAGAGAGGGAAAAAGTAGGGGCAGGCATCCTCAAGCCTCAAGCTAGGGGGGTTGTTTGTACTTCTTTAATGCCACTCCTACTGTCATTATCATACTGACTCTATCGTCATCCTCCTTTCCCCTACCCCCAACATTGTAGGGCACTCATATGTACCACTAATGCCCCTTAGACGCTGGGAGTTCTTTGAGGGGAGAGATTCAGTCATCTACATCTTTGAATCCTCCTTAACACTCAGTAATTCATTATAGAGGCTTCATGATGGTGGATGGATAGATGGATGGACAGATGGATGGATGGATGGATAAAAAAGAGAATAAATCCTGATAGAAACCCAGAGGAAGTGAGGAAGAAAAGCTTGACAATCTGCTCCTCTGCTGCCAGGGTCCAAGCACACATTAAAGTGACTTTTCAGAGAGAGCTTGGGTTCACTTTATTTTAACATCCTTTAATCCAGAGATTACCAACTGGCACCCCCTGGGCTAAATTCAACCTAGACGCCTGTTTTGTTTGCCCTTTCCATATTGACCCACTGTTGAATAAACAAATAAATAAATAACTTTGTCTTGTATTGAACTTTTTGTCAATGTTTAGAAATTAGGAGATGTCACATTTTAAAAGGATCCAGATTTTTCTGGAAGACTCAGCAACAGTAGGCTGATATTTCCATTCCCTTTGAATAGGGCAGACACTGTCCTATATGCTCCAGTAATAGTCACAGATATACATAATAGCCAATTGCCATTTATCACTCATTTTCAAACTTTAAAAAAATCCTGATTCACATTTCTTGCTTACATTACCTGCTTGGGCCCATTAGACTTTAGAGGTTGCAACTCTGGCTTCGGCCAGTCTCACAGCCCCTATCCCACACTAAGGGAGAGAAAAAGATCAAAGAATAGAAATTTAAAGGACATGATAATAATAATACTTACTGAGTTTTTGCCGTGTGCATGGCCTGTGCTATTTTGCATATCCTCGCTGTGTGCTCTGTGGATCAGGAACTAGTCTTATTACCATTCTTATGGCTGAGGAAACTGGTATAGGTGTTAGGTAACTTGTCCAAGGCTACAGTTCCTAAGTATTTATAATACAGATGTTTCTGCCTCCAGAGCCTAGCGTTGGAACCACTACACTGCTTTTGTACTCTTTTGTAACATCTAAATGATGAATTGAGCACTCTAATATACTTTCTTCATCTCTTAGAAAAAGCGAATACATATTGATTGACTACACTCAAGCAATTTTAAATTAGGCAGTCAATTTTGAAGTGTTCCAAATCTTGCCTATTTGTGTTCATTTGGTGGTGGGCTGGCATTAATAATATGCCTGGGTAAATTCCCTCAGCATTTGGTAGTTTGAAACATCCCACATACAGGTGGGAGGATGTGTATAGCAAAGAAGTAACAGAAAATCTCTTTCTTTTCTTTTCAATTGAACTTATTGTGACATGTAAGGAATTCATTCTGAAAGATAGTGGGTTTCTTAAATGGTGGCTAATTCTGACACATCTGCAAACACTTGACTCATTGGGTACCCAACCTCCTTCTGCAGTTGTGTGTGCAGAGGGGGCTGTTGTCGCTGAATTAGGGGAATTAGAGCAATCCGACTCACTGTGTCATGCACTCCGGCCCCCTTGCAGCACGGGAAGGCTTCTTTGCACTCTCTTTCTAGTTAATAGCTCCTGTGTCTTAATCGAATACATCTCCCTGGTTCAGTATTCTCCTGGTAATAGTTCATTTATTTCTTTTTAATTGTGCCCTGTGAATTCTTTTTTGACACATTCTTATCTAGACCAAATCTCTACCCCTACCACCCCATTATTATGTAGCATTATAATAACAGATCTTTTTTTGCTGTTCCACATTGTGCTGAAGGCACACAAGGCCTGGGTTAATTGTTTATATCAAGGGCTGTGCATGGAAAAACCCTAAGCTCGTGTGTTGAGCCCACAGTGGGGTAGAAAGTTTCCCCATCCAAGGGATAACCAAGGTTGTCAAAAAGATTGCTGCTTTTTTTAATGTGAATGCCTTGTGAGAACCCCTACACACAGGTGAGACAAAAGAACATTTATTAAACCTATTTATTGCACATTTCTTCATTATACACCTTCAACAAGTCATAGCCCAAGCAACAGCTTGATCAAAAGGGGACAAATGATCAATTAAATGTAATTGGGACAATTTCATAGGTTTTAAATAGTTTTTCTCCTAGTGGAAAGAGTATGTTCTTATAGGTAACATAAATAGTTGGGTTCAATCAGAAATTGCATTCCTAAGAACATCCTGGAATACATTGTTAGGATTTCAAGAATGCATATTAATGTCGTCCTAAGTGTCCAGTTCACTGGTTTATGCCCTTTTTGTTTGACAGCTGCCACAAGAAGCTCTTGTCTGAGGCAGATCTCTAGTAATTTCAGGGGTGCTGAGTCCTCCCCCAAATCCCCACCCAAGAGTATGCTCCCCACAAATCTTCCTCTTGGGAATTCCCGCCCTTAGTCACTGCTCAGATCGTGGAGACCCCTGTCCCTGGGAGAAGTGGCTCATTAAGATCTACTAAATCTGCCACCATAAAATTGATACATTCAAGATTTCTCTGGACTTGCCATAAATTTCCCTACCTCTGTACCTAGTCAGGGGACGTTTGGAATGTTCTTACATCACTTTGTCACGTGTCCAATTGCTTCTCAAAATCAAAGGTCTGGCTCGAATGTTGTACTTTTCTCCATAAAAATCATCCCAGACTGACCCAGCCAAAAGCACTGCCTACCCATATTAGCTCTTTGGTGCATATTTATGCCTTCACTAGATCTACAATGAAACGAAGGCAAGGAAGTTAGAAAATTATTGAAAATAGAGAAATAAATGCGGGTGTTTGTCTTTAGGTCCTCATGTCCTCTGGGGCAGCTTTTCTCAAAGTAATAAATGCCCCAAGGAGGTAATGCAATGATTTTAGATGATGTGTGAATTACATTTTAATTTCAATTATTACTCATTTACCTTTGCATTTACTATCTAATTACATTTGCTATCTAAATGATCTTGGTTTCCCAATAATGGGAGTGATATAGAGAGTTTTTCAAAAAAATAAATTTATGTGAATAAAAAAGAAAAATGTTAACAGAGAACTTATTTATCACTCAAGTAATACATAGATATGGAAAAACAAAACAAAAAATATGAAGTAGATACTCATCATCATAGATGTGAGGAGAATCGTTAAGGGAATATGTGGAAAAACTAAAATTTAGAAAGCTGTTTTAGGGAAAACAGACCTGGAAATAGACAAATGGTAATGCAACTTGGTAAGGGCTATGATAGAGTTAAGAAGATATGTCTATAGGATCCTGCCAGAAGTACCAGCTGCTGAGGATGGAGCATCAAAAGCAAATTGGCTTGTATACTGCTCATGATCCCCCACATCTATCGTGTTTGGGTCTATATCTCATCTCCTTAGAAGCCACATCGTGTGGCTCTGAGGGAGAAGGATTCCGTCTGTTCATCATCCCTCCACGCAGTAGTGTATATGTGTGGACTAATTGTTGTTCCTAAAGCTAATATCTAAGGAAAAACTAGTGTTTTTCATGGATCTAGCAGATAAAACAGACGTGTATGTGCATTTCAGGCTTGTCATTTTACCACTTCCCAGATTTATAATCTTACTATCTCTTAATTAGGGATCAGAATTCTTACATTTTTAATAAAGTGACCTGAGAAATGATGAATACCTTACCAAAAAGGATTCTGTTGAAGAATTACTAAGATCTGACTAAATAGGGCTGTGGAGGGGGGGGGAGGGGCGGTGGTGGATGCTAACTGTAAAGCCTATGAACTCAAGATTTATAAGATCCTATAAGAGATTTCCATGAAACAGCTGGTCTGGAGACCTGAGCGACTTCACAGCCTGATGCAGGGCATACATTCTCCTGCTCTTTTCTCTCTGACTTCTGCTTCTTTGTCTGTCCTCTGGGGTCTCCATGGAAGGCAAATCCCCTGGAAAATTGCATGATGTTTAACCCAGGTTTGGTTATAAGACATCCCAGCTCTGCCACTTGTGAGCTGTATGACCTCTAGCATGTTACTTAACCTCTCCATTTCCTCATGAGTAAAATGAAATTCATAGCGCCTTATTCTTGCAAGGTTTATTGTGAGGATTTGAGATAAGGAATGTAAAGCACTTGGCATATATGGTAGGAATCATTTTATAATTATTGTCATATAAGGGAAAGTTTCCCTGAAAACAGTGTTATGACTGTAAGAGCTGGAATCCCTAATGTCCAGAGTCCCAGAGAAGCCTGGAGGTAAGAAGGAAAGAGAGATGAGTAAAGCAGTGAAGGAGCTGTCAGATCCTAGTGCATCAGCTGAGATCTTGTTAGACGTGCAGCAGCTCAGGTCCCACCCCAGACCTAGTGAATCAGAATCTGCATTTTAACATGATCCCCAGGTGCCCTTGCACATTAGAATGCAAGAAGTACTGTTGTTAGATGATATTTCCTCTTCCTCTGCTCCTCTAATTCCTTCCTTTTTTACCCCAAACTGGAAGACCTTGTCAGGCAAATGCAGCCACAAACTTATTTTCTTAAAGAAGCTCAAAAATAACAATAATGACATAAAGAGTTGTGGTGACCAACATGTGCCATGCACTGTTCTAAGTGCTTGACATGTGATAATTTGTTTAATTCCCACAACAGCACTATGAAATGAGCACTGTTATCCTCTCCATTTTACTTTGAGGAAACTGAGGCACACAGTGGTTAAGTTACTTACTAGAGGTTATACAGCTAGTAAGTGCAGGTTCTGGGATTACAACCCAGGCATTTTGGCTCTAGAGCCATTGCTATTAACCACCATGGATTCTAGCTTCTCCTTTCTACCACTTCTCCAGATCATAGTTGAACTAAACTACATGATCCAGGCAATGACACACTTGCCCTTTCCCTCCAGATAAATATTTTGCCCCAAAACTTCTTTGAGATCACCTAGAAATGAATCTAGGAGTATAGGTTCACCAGCCTCTATCGCCCTCCTCCTTTGTCAGAGTTCAAAGCTGAACTTCTCCATCGACTTAGGCAGTAGCTTCCTTGGCTGACGCACTGCCTGTGGTCTTTCTCTACAGGCTGTTCGATACTATAGCCAGAATTATCCTTCTAAAGGGCAGCTCTCATCACCTGTTCCCATGTCAAAACTTCAAAAGCTTCCCCATTTAAATATAATCCACCTGCCTCTACTTGAGATTCCAGTTTCCTTCTAGATCTTGCCTCAAGCCTGCCTTTTCAAAACTACTTCCAAGCACCTCCCCTAATACAAGCACACTCGTGGAGTGACCCAGCTACATGCTCACTTTCGGGGGCCATGCCTTTGTCTCTCTCTAGAATGCCATTTCCCATATTCTGTCCACCTGAGCCATACTCAGGCCCTACACAGATACTCAAGAGACTTTTCTACATGTACAGAACCAAGTTTCATCTTCCTTTCCCTTCTTTTCCTGTTCAACTCTGTGACTCTCTCATAGAGATACCTTGTGTTAATATTGGCATGTGCCCTGTACTAGCCTAGTTAAATATTCCTTCAATAAAAATGTGGACCATAGGTATTGAATTCTACTTATTCTCCTTTCAAACTTGACTTCCTGAGGCACATTTATCCAGCGTTCTCTACAGAGTATCTGGCATAAGCAATTACGTGATAGTACATTAGGGGTGTTGGTAGAAGAAGTCCCCCTTCACCCTCCAGCAGATCACTCTAAGAAGTCTGACTCACTCATTGATTTTCATTCTCAGTGAATCTTGCATGAATAGCAGTGCATAGCTTCATGGCTATCCTACCCCATTCACCTATCCTCCCTTTACACCTAAGTTTATTTTACATACATACATATGTTTTTAAACATACATTTAAAATTCCTCAGTTGTAAAATGAGCTCTAACCATTGTCCAGAGGAGTTCATTTTCTAAAACTGTGTATGCCCTTTGATGTGACAGCTTACTTCTAGAAATCATAGGAAATTATCATGAGTACATGCAAAGATTTTGCTATAAGGATGTTCATTGCGGGATGATTTATGTTAGCAAAAATTCAAAAATAACTTAAATGTCCAAAATGGTAGTGATTAAATAAATCGTTGTATGTCCAACCAGTGGCATGCTTTAGGTAAAATGGTATTGAAAATATTTGTGGAAGCAGGTTCATGATATATCTTTAACTGAACAACAAGTGTATGAAAGAATAGAGAAGCCAGAAATAGACTCAGACAAACATGTCCAACTGAGTTTTGATGAAGGTCAAAAGCAATTCAATGGAGGAAGAATAGTCTTTTTGACAGATGATGCTGGAGCAATTGAGCATCCACAGGCCAAAAATAAAATAGATAAGTCTTGACAAACTTCACACTTTATAAAAATTATTTTATAATGAATCATAGGTTTAAACATAAAATGTAAAACTAGAAAATGTGTAGAAGAAAACATAGGAGAAAATCTTTGGGACCTAGGGATGGTCAAGGAGTTATTATGTATGAAACTATAAGGATCCATAAAAGACAAAATGGATAGTTTGGCCTTTGTCAAAATTAAAAACTTGCTCCACTAAAGACTCTATTAAGAGTATGAAGAGACAACCTACAGGCCAGGAAAAAGTATTTGCAAACCACATGTCTAGCAAGAATTTGAATGTAGAATATATAGAGAGTTTTCAAAACTCAGCAAGAAACAAAGAATTAAGAAACCAAAAATTCAATTAGAAAATGGGCAAAAGACAGGAATAAATGTTTCATCAAAGAGGAGAAATAGATGGCAAATAAACATATGAAAAGATGTTCAACACGATTAGTCATTAAGAAAATACAAATTCAAACCACAATGAGGGGCAGCCCTCATAGTCTAGAGGTTAAAGTTTGGTGTGCTCTGCTTTGATAGCCCGGGTTCGGTTCCCAGGTGCAGAACCACACACTCATCTGTCTGTAGCCATGCTGTGGCAGGAGCTCACACTGTCCTGTAGAAGGACTTACAACTAGAATATACAATTATGTACTGGAGCTTTGGGGAGGAAAAGAAAAAAAGCAGAGAGGAAGATTAGAACACATGTTAGCTCAAGGCGAATCTTTCCCAGCAAAAAAAGAAAGAAAAAAAAAGACATGAAACAAAAAACACACACACACACACACAAAAGGGATGTTCTTTCACACCTATCAGAATGATTAAATGAAAACTGATAATAAACTGATGAACGCTGGTGAGGACATGAAAAAACTGAATCATTCGTATATTGCTGGCTGGAATGTAAAATGGTACAGTTATTCTAAAAACTGGTTTGGTAGTCTCTTTCAGGAAAAAAACCCAAAACCCAAATATGCAGTTACCATACAATCTAGCAATCATATCTGGGCATTTATCCCAAAGAAATGGAAACTTGGGTCAACACGAAAACCTGTACATGATTGTTCATAGCAGCTTTATTTGTAATAGTGAAAAACTGGAAACAACTCAAATATCCTTCAGTGGATGAATGGTTAAACAAGTCGTGGTACATCCATACTGGAATAGTACTCAGCAATGTAAAAGAATGAGCTATTGATGTGTGCAACAATTTGGATGAATCTCAAGGGAATCATGCTGAATGATAAAAGCCAATTTCAAAAGGTTACACATGCATGATACCATTTATATAACACTTGAAGAATGATAAAATTATAGAGATGGAGAACAGATTAATGGTTGCCAGGCAATAGAGATGGGGTGGAAGAGGGAAGTAGAATGGGTATGACTGTAAAGGGCTAACAGGGACCTTTGTGGTGATGGAATAATTCTGAATCTTGATTGTGGTGTTGGTTATATGAATTATGCATGTGTTGTAATTACATAGAACTACACACAGATACAAAAACATGAGTGTAAATAAGTACATGTAAAACTGGTGAAATCTGAAGAAGTTCTGTGGATTGTGCCAATTTCAGTTTCCTCGTTTTGATATTGTACTGTAGTTATCTAACATGTTACTTTGGGGAAAAACTAGGTGAAAGGTACATGGTACCTTTTTCTACTACTTTTGTAACATCCTGTGAATCTATTATTATTTTAAAAGAAAAAGAAAAAAAAAAGAAAAAAGATCTGTTTTGCTACATGTGATAAATTGGATGGATCTCAAGGGCATTAGTGAAAAAAATCCCATCTCAAAGAGTTACATATTGTATGATTCCATTTGTACAGGCTCTGTATTTATTGGTTGATGAAAATGTTACCAGAGGCTCACAGGAACTTTACCCTGAATTTCCTCTGGGAGAAATGATTCAGTATTCACTAATTCAGGGTTTTGCATTGACTTTAAATAACTTAACTACCGTGAATAACTATATAATTCTCACAGTGGCAGAATTAGAGATAGAGAACAAATTAGTAGTTGCCCAGGGATAGAAATGAGGGAGGAGGGTGATAACGAAGGGGTAGACTATAAAGGACTTCCACAGGGGAATTTTGTGTAATGGAATAGTTTAGTATACAGATTGTGGTGGTTGTTACACAAATCTGTACATGGGATCAAATTGCATGGAGTACACACACACATGCAGGTAAAACCCTGTGTTCTGAACAAGGCAGAATGTGATTAGCAGTATTGTACAAATGTTGATTTCCTGCCTTTGATGCTGTACTACATTTATGTAAAATGTAACCATTAGGGGAAGCTGGGTGAAGGATAACCTGGACTCTTTGTACTGTTTTTGCAACTTCCTATAGTTTATAATTATTTCAAAATTTTAAAACTCTAGAAAGCAAGATGTATAATACAACTACATATATGTAATTTTAAATTGATGTCTACAATTTGAAATGTTAACTCCTAATTATAATTGCTGATCAGTATAAAAGTTTAGGAGGAAATGCCAAAATGATTTGGGATGATACCATTGTGTGCTAGGGGCAAAGTATCTTTTAATTTAGATTTAGACTTGACTAAAATTAAATTTAACCGTAATTTAGATTTTTATTTTGTTAAATATAGAGATAATATTTAATGTAAGATAAATTTAACTCATAGTGTTTTTCTGTAAACTTGGAAATTGACTGTAAATATTTGATAGTTTATCTTCATATAACATTTAGTTAATTTGGAATATTATAAGTTTATTGACCACTTGAGTATATCCAACAATTAGCTTATGTTTCTAGTTTAAAATGTAATGGATTAAATGATTTAAAATTTTAATTTTGAGTTGAAAGTAAAAGAATTTTATTAAGATTATAAATAATTATTAGAATGTTTAAGAAACTTAAGATTCATCATATTTAAAGGTTTCAGATAATAGATTTATAAAAGTTATTTAAATATTAGGGAAAATTTGCTAAACATTTGAAGTACTTAAATTATTAATTTCATCTTCAACATATAACATATAGTAAATTTACAAATGCAGCATAAATCTTAAGGAAGTTTCATTTATGTTATCAAATACTTTTAAAAATGTTAAAGATATATCAATAGGATAATAAGATTTGAAGTCAAAGTGAAAAGCTTTAAGGAAAAACTGGGTTTATAAATGTATGACTTTAGTAAATGGAATATTAATATTTTTTAAAGAAGCCCTAGAATATTCCCTTTTATGTGTCATCAAGAAGACCCAATCTCATGTTTATGCTGTAGGATATACATACTCATTTTATTGGCATGTAGGCATTACAAAAAAATTATGAAGTTCCGGCTTAACATGAAAAAATCATGGTACTAAAAGACAGGAAACAAAACAACATATAATTTAAATGTGATGTTTGGCAGATTATGTAAAACCTTATTTATTTGAATTGTTCTGTATTTTACATAGATTTACAAACATATCCATGGAATTTTTCTAAGAACTCAGAAGGATGTCTTCTCTATTTTTTTTCAGTAAGAAGGTATACAATCCTGGAAAATAGAGATTTGAGAAGGATGATTTGTCCCCTGCCCTCCTCTTGAAATGAAATGAACATGAGTTTGGTGTCAGAACCGAGTCTGAATACTGGCTCTGACTCTTACCATCCATGTCACTTTGAATGAAAGTCACGCCACCACTCAGAAGTTCTGTTTCCTTTTCTGTAAAATGAAAATAATAATACCTGCCCATATAAACATAGTTGTTACACTAGGGACTTTATTAAAGGGGTTTCCCCCTTTTTCCCCTTAACTTTACGGATATTGTGAATCTTGTACCTGACCATGCTTTCCCCTTTGCTTGTGGCCTGGGGCAGCATCCCTGATGACTCTGGTAAAATGGGTTGTGCATTTCTGCATGTACATCGCACCCTTGGTACATCTCACTATTGTTCAATCTTTATTTTCTCTATGCCTTACCTTTCTCTGGTAAATGTTGTATGTCTCACATTATATATATATATGCTTGGAGCCACCTTAAATCCTTTGTGAAAGATGTTGGAGTGGAAGGTACTGAATAAGTATGGGCTGGTTCCTTTTCCCTCCACCATCACTAGACACCAAAAGAGAGCCCTTCCCTCTCCCTCTCTGCAGTGGACACGTCTTTCTGGGTTTATGAGAGCACACCCTGCCCTAAGCAGGCCATAGAGTTCCATTTAGAGCAGGTCTAGTGAAGAAGTGGCAGCCAGAATCATCTAATATGTTCGGCACTTGATTCCTCAAGTGACTCTTAGCTGCTCTGTGTAAAGCTCACAGCAAATTCTTAATCCTCCACCAGCTTTCACCTGTCATCCAGCTGTTCTCTGCTTAGGGAATTAAAGTTGATGTTTGTAAGTAACTAAGCAAAATACAATCAGGAAGCGAATTTGTATTTTAAAGGAGATGTGTGATGCATTTCAAAAATAAGTGTCCCAGGTTATAACCTGATTTTTTTGCTCAATATTAGTAGTTAATCATAATATATTGTTACAGTTATTGGTCAGATATTTCTCCTTTTTTTCATTGTAAAGCACTGTCATTGAAAGAATGATAAAACTCACATTCCCTAAACTTTGAGTGAAAAAAATTATATGCAAATAAGTATGAAAATATTTTCTGTGGTTTTTGAGTGAGATCAGGATACGTGTGTATTGTGTATATGTTTAAAATCCTTCCACCTGGTCAAAATGCTTTCAAAAGGGAAAGAATAGCTGATGCCTCTTGTTCAGACTGGAAAGTATTGTGATTACACTGAAAAGCAGGACCCCTCTTGAAGTTTAGTTTTTTACTTCCTTTATTTGAGTATAAAGCAAAAAAAAAGGTTTCTCTAAGATGTCCTAATAGAAGCTTTTGAATGATCTGCAGAGGTAACATTGAGGTGAATGGAGTCCATCAAGATTTGCCAGAAGTATGAAATAATTATCGAAAGGATTCCATTAGAGACGAAAGCTACCTAGACTAATAGAGACAGAAAAGGCTGACCCTTTTCAGGCTCTTAACTTTCTCTAATGGATGGCCTTAAGTTGAAATCAAGACTCAACTGGATCATTGATTCTTAAAAGAAAAATATTGAGCATAGAGGCATATAAGCATAAGCTGGAAAAATGGTCAGATAGATTTATCTTTTAGTTAAAGCTTGGAAGTATTTTTGTTATTTGCTGGGATTTTTTTTTTGTGAGCTCATGGGAATGGAGGCTAAATGATGAGATATATTCTTATGAAATAAATATTCATTTTAATGAAAAAACAAAGGCTGCCTCTAATAGGTACAACATCATTGCCAACTCAACAAAAAGGAATGTACAGGTTTTTAAAAGGTAGTTGCTATTATACGTTCTTTTAGGTGAGACAGAGTTTTCTTTGGCTGGTAATGGACCAATGTTAAATTCTGTACTTTGCACTGAGGGAATCATGGAATTCCACACAAAGACTTGGAGTCCTATTTTGCAGCGCACGCTTCAGTAGCCAACACGTAACACACACATGCACACACACACGTACACACATGCACACATACCTAGCTAGGGTAAAATGGGTCAAATACCTGAAATTATCTAAAATTTCCTGTGTTTGTTGAAAGCAACAACTGGTGCCTTTACCTCTAGTTTGTTCCAAAGCACTTCATTGCAGCTGGGTAGAAGTGTTCTGAGTGTCAGATTAGTAATTAAATGAGTGGTCCGTTATGGAGGGAAAATTGCTAATAGTAAATAAAGATACTGCCGCTGTCTGAGTGTAGGGTCAGCTGAAGTCAAGGATGTCAAAGAGAGATGTGAAATTGTGGATGAGGCATTTTGGTTGTCATTTAAGTTAATATTAGGTTACTTCTGATAAGTAAGATGGGCCGAAGTGGCCAATAATATGAAAGTCGAAGCAAAGAACCTATTTTAAAATCTCAAACATAGCACTAGGATGAATTAAAAAATTCTGTATCATTTAAGTCGACATGTCAGTATACTCAATATACTGGTTAAAAACTAGATCATTAATAAATTGTATCATACAAAAATTAATATTCTGAGATAACAGGAAAACTGAGAGCATAATAAATAAATATTCTTTCCTGAGAATCATATACTATTGGTGTAATTTACGCTTAGAATAATAATTCCATAATAATGACTCATCAGATTCTGGATACAATTCTATCAAAGTTGTCTAATTTATCTCATTGAAAACTCGCAAATGTTTTAAATTATCAAATAAAGTTATTATTTAACCAATTCAATAAATACTGATTAAATAAATCAATATACATACAAACACTTAACTACAAATATAAGATGGAGTGAAATCATATATAATTGGACTTTTATAAATAAAATAAAATTTTTTATGAAATATAAAATAATTTCTCTCTCTTCATTTTTAAAGATTTTATTTTTCCTTTTTCTCCCAAAGCCCCCTGGTACATAGTTGTGTACTTTTGGTTGTGGGTCCTTCTAGTTGTGGCATGTGGGACACCGCGTCAGCATGACTTGATGAGCGGTGCCGTGTTCGCACCCAGGATTTGAACTGGTGAAACCCTGGGCTGCCGAAGCGCACCTTGCGAACTTAACCACTCGGCCACAGGGCCAGCCCCTAAAATAATTTCTCTTAAATATAATATGACCTTAGCTGTTACCTGAGTTCTTCAACTTCAGAGTAACTTTTGCCTCTCTATGTGTCTGTATTATAATATTTGTACAGTTATACTTTCAAAACCAACTTTCACATATATATTTTTCAATTCTTCCTCAACAATTCTATGAAGTAGATGAGACAAATATTATCGTTATCTCCATTCTACACATGAGCATACTGGGGCTCAGAAAGTTCATGTAAGTGGTTTACCCACAGGTACACCGCAACAAAGTTGCAGAGCCTGGAATTGAATCTGTGTTCTGATGACTCCAAAAAAGTGTGGATGTGGGTGTGGGCAGGGCAGGTGGTGATTGTGATTTCTCTTTATAGTTGGAGGTGCTCATGTTGATGGCCTTTGTGATAGATTGATTTGCTCAGTGACAGAAAATGAGAGAGAGAAAGGGAGAGAAGGAAGAAAAGAAAATAAACAAAAAGATAAATAAATATATGGATCCAGATCCCACAGTGCCTATCTGATGAATGTTTGACTGTTTGCTTGTAAGATGTTTTCGTGATTTGTGACTCATTTGTCCGCCTTCCAGACTACATGACACTTCTGTTAAAAAAAAGAGCCAGTACATCACAGAAAATGAAAATTGTCATCCAAGTCAGTGTCAGCTAGTGGAGACTAAGCATCAACACGACGTATGGCCTTTGGGAGCATACCTTTGGTAGAAACTAAACTCAAATGGAGGATACCAGCTCTTGATAGTATTAGGGGGTTTATATTAAAGCTGTTGAAATAGTACATATATTGATATTAGAAAATGAGGTTGGAAGTTCTACTATTATGATTTTTTTTTTTTGCTTAAAAATCTCTTACTTTTATATCTGACTCATGAATAGGAAATTCATACTCTCTATACTATGCTGTATCTAGAAATATCTGCACAGACCTTTAAGTATGAAGAGTACAATTATTTCCCTATTCTAGATAGTAGAGTTTTAGAATATTCACAGGTTTGATGTGTCTCAATGGGCTACAGTAATTTGTAATTACCTCTTAGGAATGTCTCGAGAGGTAAATAAATCAATGATTATGAATTGCCTTCTACAAATTTAACCCTTGCCTTGGGAAGTGACCCAAGCTAAGTGCTCAGCAGCAAATCTCTATCATCAGACAGAGTTCATAAATTAAGATTTTGTCAAAGATCTTAGGATATGGATAAGAAAAATATTGAAAAGCCCACTCAATTCCCTACATTATAACAAGAATTTGTTTGAAAGTGTTCCCCCCACCAAAAAATATGTTTATAACTATGATTTGCTTTCTAGGCAAAGTCTAATGGAGTCAGACTATTAAAAATTATATACTTCATTTGTTGACAGAAGTGATCAAGTCCAAACATTACTTTTGATTTTGCAGACATCACTGATGAATAATTTGGAAGGAAGAACACTAGAATATGAATATTCTGGAACTGCTGAAATGCTTTCAATTTATGTCAAAATATAAATCTCACTAATTATGCATTTATATTAGGCTCTGGGCAACAAAAGCTTAATTCTTCTCTAATATGTTTTTCAGGTTTCCAAGTATCTATTGTGTGCTAAATGGGTAGCCCAACTGGAGTGAATAGGTCCAGAGTGGTGAAAACACTAAGGGCAATAGGCTTGCCAATATGAAGCTTCTTTCAAATGAAGGGGTTTTTAGGTTTCCCAGATCTATAAGGGGGAAAAAAAGGATAATGGTGCAGATTACAGATTCTGATAGTCCAAATGTCATGACAATAATTAAGTACCAATATTTATGTAGTAAATTAAACCAAGTTAACTTTATGGGTTAGCTTTAGGATATAGTGTTATGGTATATATATTCTACATAGTAAGAAAGGAAACAAAGCATTTGACTTTTTAATGAAATTAATACTGTTAGAATATTTTCAGAACCAAGTGTTTAAAAATGTTGACACGTTGTTAGGTTCCTTTGCCATTAAATATAGCCAAGTATATTTTGAATGTATGGAAAATGTCACATTGGAGAATTCTTGGAGAAAATCTTCCTACCCAGTCAACTACTCCTGGGACAAGCAGAGGAAGGGAAGAAGGTTCATTTAAATTCAGGGTAATAATAACAAAAAAAAATGTCTTTGAATTGAGTTTGCATCCCTTTCAAGTGGGAAAAAAAGTGATTCCTTGTTTTTTACGTTTTACATAAAGAGAAAGAAAAAAATCTCTTAATATTATCAAAGACATAACAGGTTCAGAGGTCTAGAAAAATTGCTCATCCTCGAGTTAATAGCTTTACTGGTAATATCTTTAGCTGAAAAAGTTTTCAATGCGATTTACATGCAACAAATCAGTTTTAGGTTTCAACATACATTCAATCTGAAGCAGTTTGCAAAATCCAACTAAACATATCAGCAAAACATTTTATTTATTTGAGATAAGTGTGTGCATTTGCAAATGAGTTTCTCTTCACAGTAGAAAAATAGCACCAATTTTTACTTAGAATTTTACTTTCTTCTTATTATACCCTAGATCCTTGTTTAGTTGTTGTTGTTTTTTCTTTCACCTTGATTTAAAAGTTAATTTTATTTGGCTTCTGTATGTTAGTGATCAATCCCTGCCTCCCTCCCAAATCTACCCTGTCTTTTAAGGGTCTCCTTGGTTGATGTTATGTGAACTCGACAGCCAGTAGGCTAAATGCATTTTTCACTCTTCAGCTTTTGTTTTGAGTAAATAGAAAAGCAGCTGACATTCATTTGTTTCTCTTTTTGTTTGTCTTTTGAGAGACTCCATCATAAAATATGTGTTTAACTGGAGATTGGAGGAAAGGGCCTTATTTATAACTAGTGTGCACTAAAATCTCTTGGTTTTGTGTGTACAAAGATATAGGTTACACAACTGTCAATATGAAAATAATTTGAAGTTTTATTTCAAAATTTTGATGGATGGAGATTGGGGCTGTCATTGTGCTGATAAGAAAATGAATGAAGTATCTCCCATGATAGATAAAAATCTTGAGTAAGACCTTGAATTTCTGATTTTTTCAATTATACACATTAGCATGTGGTACATAGATGTTGGCCAGGCTATTCTCAAAAAGTGGATGCTCTCCTCTGTGTTTTCTAATGAGATATCCAATGTGTCTGAAGAAGCAGCAAACACTGGATGTCTGTTTGGGCTGGTGCAAAATGAAGCCAATAAACTAGAAAAAGTGCTCCACGCTTGCTTTACAACTGTCAAGTCTCTAGTGTTTTACCATTGTTTGAAACATTTAAACATTTTGTCACATATTGAATTACAGATGGGCCATTGAGTCATTTTCTTTATAGCACATCACCCACTGTTTGTAAATTGTCCATGATCCACATGAGCTTGGGACAAACAGCCATATGTGTGTGGGATTGGAGGAAGGAAGTTCTCATCTTTTGTTGCAGAAACTATTGCTTCTGTCTTACTTCATTCGCTTGATTTAGCACTTCAAAAACTGACTTTTTTTCCTGTGCATAATTTTCCTGCCTATTTTGTACATCTAACAAGTAACAAGCAATATCTTAAATTAAGATTTAATATCAGATCTGGGCATAATTTTCTATGAAAGATAAAATGATAATATTTTAAAACTCATTCTTGAAAAATGATAGCTAGAAGAGTAAAAACAAATTTTTAGACTAATGAAATTTTCAGAATGAAGATTTTCTAAACCAGTGGAATAACAACAATGAATTTGTCTACTGACATATAGCAGTAAGGAATACTATAGAATTACAAAATTTAACCTTAAAGATGACTTATTTCAAGGTGAAAAGCCAAACACTCCTAGAGTTAGATGCCTTACTTAAAATTATACAAGTGACCAGCAGAGTTGTCTATTCGATTATTCAACAAATATTGTTGGAGAACCTACTATATGTTGAATGTGGTGGAAATTCAAAGATGAAAAAGATCCAGACCATATTTGATACTCATAAGACACGTATAGGGTAGTAGAGTAGAAAGACATATACGAATAACTACACTAGGAAGAGAATAAGATTTATATCATAGTGGTGATAGAAGGAAAAGGAATTACAGGATTTGAGAGAAAAAGCAAAGTTTAGAGCTCAGATTTTTTTTTCCTGGTTTATCTCTAGCCCTACTAGAGGATAAGCTCCAAGAGTGCTGGGACCTTCCATGCCTGGTAAAGTGTTTGGCATACAGTAAATTCTCAATGAATGAACGTATGGATGTTCTTTCCGTACTATAATGCTACCTCTTAAAAGTAACAAATGTGTATGTTCCTCCTAGAAAGCATTTTTCTTCCTCAAAATAATTAGAAGATCTGCTCTCTCATTGACTCTCCTGTGTTTAATACCATTCTGGTGATATGCCAAAGTATAATGTTCCTATATTGCCAAATTTGAACAATAAAGTAAAATATTCTTATATTTATCTTTCAGCTTTAAGTATGCAGTTTACAAATCATGCATTCTAAAGCATAATGTTAAAAACATGGACAGAGCCAATCTCATTGTTTCTAACATATTCCTAGCATGTATAACACGTGTCTTGTAAATAGGAAGATTTTTTTTTTACATAATAACACCCGAAAAAGAGAAATTTGGCTACTTTCCATTGTGAAACTTTTGGCTTCTAAGATACAGATTACTATTTAAATCCTCAAATACACATGCTTATAATTAAAGAAACTGGGAAGATTTTTAATAGGAAAAGTGGACATTATCATATGACCATGTAAGAAATCCTAATACGTTCAATTATAGTTATAATCTGTCTGATTGAAAGGAGAGAAAGGAGCAAAATGAAATGTCATCTCTAGGTCATGTATTTCAGTGAAAAAGGAGTGAAATGACTTAAAAAGTGTGACAACCTGTTTGGGTTTCCATATGTAAAACAAAATGAAGAAGAGAAAAAAAATCGTATTGATTTTAGGCATAAGTGCTTGTTCTAGCCAGAATTATTCAGATTGTTTGATTTCTTCTTTACTGTTGTACACATAGTATGCTTTTGAAATTTTTATGAAAACCATTCACTTGACATATCATATAATAAAGAGTATGAAGAGTATTTGTTGCAAGAAAAAATTGTCAAATAAGGCAATACTAGAAGTCAGTACTTTCGGGAATTTCATGTAGTATGTTGTTTACATGAAAATGAAAATATATAGATAATGCCTTCTTTTTATGTTTCTTGGATAATATTCGATTATAGGAATATGTTAAAGTTTGGGAGCCATTAGCTAGATTTCATCTCTGAATTCTAAAACATGGAATAACATATAGTATATTATAACCAAATCAGAATTGTGGGCATATCTAATACATGGATCATTTGATAGAAAATAAATTTTCTTGCCTTTACTCAGAAAGGGGCGAGAGCATTAATTTAAATTTAGGGAAGGGTTAATTTGGATAATTATAGATATCCTTGGTGTTCATATGTTGTGGCTTACTTGACTAGCATATGAATATTTGGGTTTGTGGAAATTTCATATACAAGTATCCATAAAAAATCTGACTGCAAATGGAGAAAAAGGATGTATTTAAAATTAAGGAGATAATAGAAACGATTTAACGTGTTATTTTGAGAAAGTGCATATTGTAAAATTATTAGAGATTCTATATTATGAAAAATATCCCAGAACTTAGGGGCATTTTTACTGTTTAAATAAACAGATTAAATTTTAAAAATATATAATTATATGTGGCCATCAGAGTAATCCTATATCATGAACTATACAAGGAATTTGAGTCATTGTGTACTTTAAAATATTCTAATGAAAATTATATGATTTTTTTGAAATCACATCAAATTTAGTTAGTTATAAATTATTATTACAACTTGGGAAGAAGTTATAAAGTCTCCTACTGATGGCAAAAGCTGTTTAAAAACAAAAGAAGCCCCAACCAACATAATACCAAACTAAGTGTCCCCAGAAGTAGGGGTAAATATTTTAAATTATGCTGGTTCATGACTCAGTATTCAGCCTATGCGGTCTGCGGATTTGCAATAAGTAAAAATTGTATGACAAAAATATAAAATTTTTAATCTAATACTATAAAAATAACTGTTTGACATTTTATAATTTTGTAAAGATCAGGACACAAAATACGTCTTCTGGTTACAAAACAAAAGTCTAATAAAGGTACCTTTGCATGGCTGACTTTGAAGTCCTTCCTTATAAATGGGCAATGCATTTTGCATTTTTGGTCATTTTCCCCAAGTGCCTTTCAGTTGTAACAATCTGAGTTCAGTTTCCTAAGAAAGAAGCCCCTCTTTCTCATTCGTCACATCTAAGAGGTTAGAGAGTATGTTTAAACAGATATATTTTCTTTTCGTCTAACCTTGTCTGGAAGATATAGGAAAACTAATTTGCCTTATTTACATATGGCACAATCTATCCAGTATTCAAGGGTTTGTCAGAAACAGGAACCTTGTGCATTTCCATGGTAACCGATGGCATGCTGACAGTATCTGGCTTGTTGCAGCTTCGTCTAGGCAGGCCGGCAATTAATCAGCCATCTACATGCACAAAATTCTTTGTGAGTGAATGGCAGCGCGCCTCTGTAGTGCTGTCTCTGCTTTTACAATTTTGTATTCCTGCCGGGCAAAGTACTTTTGTGTCTCTTCTATTCATTTTCCATAGCTCCCCAAAATGTGCTAGTAAAGAGTATGAGGGGGTGGAGAGAAGGGAAACACATCTACCTGTAATTTCAAAATGACATTATTTCTTCCTGGCATCAAATATGCCAGGGTGTGTTTCTTCCTATTATTCCATGCCTCATAGTGGGTTTGCGTTTTCTTTTTTTCTGAGTTTTCTTGGGTTTGTGCTAGATAGTTCCTTAATCTGTGTCTCAAGCTTCTTTATTGTTGGTGCAAGTAGGGCATACCTATTAAAGCAGGTCTGTGCATAAACCATGGCTGGGACTCTTATGCAGTATGGCACCTTGAAGTCCTTTTACATTCCTTATCTGGGACCGTCCTCTCAGCTGCATGGAATGGATATTATTCCCATTTTGCAGACTGAGGTGCAGAGCAATTAAATGACTCAGTCAGCTTCCCATGGCAAGTTCGGGATGGAATGCTTCAGTGCTTTTGCCATTGTGCCAACTCTGAGACACTGGCAGTTCCCCTTTATGTATAGTGATGTTTTACGGTGCAGGAATCACTATTATTTCACTTCATATGCTGGAGTTTTCTTCCTCAAAAAGTAGTATCACTTAATGTATTCATTTGAAACCTTGTATTGTCTAGGGTCTGGACTAGAGCATGAGGAAGGTACCAGTTTGGGCCTTGCCTTAGGTGGTTGTTAGAAAACTGTGTTTGGATTTTGTGTCTGACCCTAACTATGTCATGTCTGGTGAAGCCACTTAGCTTCTTTCTCTGTAAAATGAAAGGAATGGATCTTGAAGGGTCTACCCAGTACTGAAATTCTATGATTCTTCAAATTCTCTAAAACATTATTTTAGATAGTTGAAGGTAAAAATTAAGATCCATGATTCATTCAGTCTTTTGTCCTTGAAAGATGACAGAATGATTTGCATTGAATTGAATTGAATAAATTTCTTTTTCAAAAAGGAAAAAGAAAGATTTGACATCTGGGTAGTTGACAAATCTCAGAAGGTCAAAGCTCATTGAAATCAGATTTGGACATTAGCATTTTCACAAAATCCACAGAGCAAAAATTTGGTTGCTTTCAAACTCAAGTTCAAGCAAAATAGCTACAGAAAATTTTAAGTATATTGGGGCCTACAGATATTAAGTTTCTGAAAAGTTTCATGCATTAAAAGAAAAGTTTTTGTTGGGAAAGTTTCAATGGAAGAAAACCCCCCAGCAACAAAAGTGTTTCTTCGTACAGTGGAGAGAATAAAGGTGAAAATACAAGCAATTTTTAATATTCTCTGTAAATCTAAAGTCATTTTATTGGTTTAGGAATATAAATTTAATTGTATGAATATATATTATATATAACTATCTTTTTAATAAGTTCATTACTTTTATGAAATTTATTTATTCAAGGAAGAATTACTTATCATGTAATTTTCTTTTAAAATTTAAAAAATTCTTTATAAAAATGTGAACTCAGTTTGAAAGCAAATCCTATTTCAATAGTATAAAAATAAGGATACTCTTTCATGCAAACATTTTGCCATTCTCTCTTTTCAATTCTGTTTCATTTGTTTTAAGAATGACAAAATCTCTAGTATAGCTATTTTCTCCAATTTTGCCTTTCTGTTAAAAAAAAGTCAAATGTGAGGCCAAACGTTTTGTTTTCTCCTAATGATTGTCCATCCTTTTGTAAGTGCCGCAAACACAAGTGTTTTGTTTATTCTTCCATACTCAGTTTCTCTTACTTATTTGTCACAGTTTGTTACAAATTTGGCAATGATATTCCAGAATAAAATGTTGTTGTTATTACAATTCAGTCCTTTTTTCCCAGTTTTTTCAGATATCTTATGTATATACAAAAAAATCTATCCGTTTTTTAGTATAGTATAGCTCATAATATATGGCCTCTGTAATTTTTTGCTGTTTTAGAAAAATCAACCAAAAATCTTCTCTACATGAATAATGTTACCATGAGCTTTTGCATATTCTCCCTCCAGATTCTTCTCACTCTCTGGCATTGCCTCTGATTAAGGAGAGATTCTGTCACATCCTTCACTCTGTCATTGATCAAGTGTTTATTGAGCTCCGTTATTTAAGTGTTTGGAAATCCACTAACACCACCACCACCACCAACACTTCCCAATAATAAAAAATATGGGAAATCTTCTCTATGGTAGAAATTATTTTCATTGGTAATGAATTTGGATTTAACAAATATAAACGTATGCAGTAATGGATTAGTTTCAGATGTAGCTTGATATCTACCTTACCTTTTTTGTTTCCTAGGCTATAAATGAGGATAATAGTACTTAATTCATAGAGTTTTGTTAGGATTAAAGTGTATAAGCCATCTTGGAAATTTAACACACTCAAAAATGGAGAGGTCTGAGGTATCTAAAGCAGTCAAATTCACAGAAACAGAAAGTAGAATGATGGTTCCCAGGGGCTGGGGAGAGGGAAGAATGGGGAGTGACTGCTAATGAGTACAAAGTCTCCTGTGGGGGTGATGCAAATGTTTGGAAACTAGATAGAGGTGATGATTGCACCACATTGTGAGTATAGTAAAAACCATTATATTATACACTATAAATGGGTAAATTTATAGTACTTGCATTACATCTCAACGAAGCTATTATTCTTTTTTTAAAAGCCAACAACTAAACTTGGAAAATTTCTCAAAACATTCCAGATTGACTTCTTTTGGAAAAGTCCTTTGATCTGATACCCCCAGCCACCTGGTCCCTCATGGTAACCCTCATTGTTTAGTGGGTATAGCATTTCAGTTTTGCCAGATGAAGAGTTCTGGAGATCTGTCTTATGACATTGTGAATATACTTAACACAACCTGAACTATACACTTAAAAATGGTTAAAATGGTAAATTTTATGTTATATATTTTTAGCACAATAAAAGATATACAGCAAAAGTAATTTTTAAAAAAATGGTAGAAGTAGTTGCTGCTATTGTTAATATTTCTCCTATCATCCCTGTCATTCCTATTAGGTTCATAGTCCTTAATTTATTTCCAGGGTTAAGTAGAGGCAGAAAACTCTGGGTTACTAAAACTTAATAATGGTATACATTAGATCAAACCATATGCAATCACAATATTCAATCACTTTTGACCTACCAAAATGGCAATTTCATATGATTTAACCTACCAGCTTATGAAAATATCTTAGTATAACTAGAGTATGGCTTATTGATTTGCTATTATGTATATTTGAATTCAATACAAATGTATACTTTCTTTTAGCTTTTTGATGAATCTCCACTTCAGGGGCCAATAGAAATCATTCTGTTGCGTTTGATTTCTGACTCCTCCACTTACTGGCGGTGTGATGTTCAGCCTCAGTTTCCTTACCTGTGAAATGAAGAAGATAAATAGGATTGAGGTCAGAATTACATGAAATATGAAAAACTCTAAACCCAGGGCCTCGCACATAGTAGGAGCTCAACAAGTGTACTTCCTTCCCCTGGGATGGCAATATATGAGACAGTGTGGCATGGTTAATGGGTGTCTGAACTTGGGCTAGGCAGATGTGAATTCCAACTACTCATCTTAGGCAGATTACTTCTCACTGAGCCTTAGTCTTCTCATCTGAAAAGAGCTACCTCAAAGGATTATGAGGATTAAATGCTATCTCAGATGTAAAGCACACCACTCAGTTCTGAGAACTTTCTAGGTGCTCAATGAATTACCCCAGCTATGTTTTCATAATCCTTTTTTCCCTGAAGTTGTTGATCAGGAGAAAGGAAGAGTATGGAAAAAGAAGAATGTTCTTAAGAACTAAAAATACACTCATCTCCTTTTCTCAGAATGTTTCTCCTACTTTTATTCCTTTCCCCTTCCCTTTCTGCCTGGCCCCAGGGTCGCTCTTAATCCTGTGTGTAGGGCAGATTCACCTTACCTCCCACCTCAGGCCCTTTGTCATGCTCCCAAAGTTCAAGCAGTGGGTGATTAGAAGAAACACTGAAGTGGGCTCCAGTGACCTTGGTCCTGGTCCCAGCCCCAGTAGCCACTAATTTGTAACCTTGGTCAGTTATTTCCCCTCTGAAGAGTTATGAGAAGATCAGTTTCCTAAATTTCAGTTTTGACCAGTCTAAGATGAAATGAGGAAAATAAAGACAGTATTTTATGTAGCTATAACATGTTTATTGATATTTATACTTACATCTGTATCTATATTGCTATAAAGTTGTACTTGTCTTTGCTTAGAGGACACTGTTCTTTATACTGAGATGATATTCTTCTTGCATTTTTGTTTCCAAATGCCTTTTTATTTATGGAATCACAGATAGATGGTAGGTTTTATGTGGCATCCTCACTTGGCAAAATAAAAACCTGGCAACTTGCCATCTTTACCCTCAAAATTATAAAAGCCAAAAGTCTAGACCTTTTGGATTAGTTCATTTTAAGGATTTTTCTCAATCTGATATTCAATTATTCTAGTTAGAATTCACCAAAACTCTGGACTTTAAGTGGTTCCTTGGCTTGAGGATTAGAGAGGCAGCCCTCTGATAGTCTCAGTGAAATCTGCGGTTGTTCACGTTTTGCCCCCAAATGTCTTTACTTCACTAATACAGAAGCACGGAACTACCAAACTATCTTCCAAAGTGGCTGTACCATTTTGCATTTCCATCAGCAATGTATGAGAGTTCCTGTTGCTCCACATTCAGCAGCATTTGGTGTTGTCAGTGTTCCTGATTTTGGCCATTCTAATAAATGTGTAGTGGTATCTCGTTGTTTTAATTTTCACTTTCCTGGTGACGTGATGTGAAGCATCTTTTCATATGCTCATTTGCCATCTATACATCTTCTTTGGCGAAGTGTCTGTTAAGGTCTTTGGACTATTTTTAAATTGGGTTGTTTGTTTTCTT
Organism: Equus przewalskii; assembly: GCF_037783145.1. NCBI lineage: Eukaryota > Metazoa > Chordata > Mammalia > Perissodactyla > Equidae > Equus > Equus przewalskii. The sequence continues at coordinate 21,860,598 of NC_091848.1, forward strand.
ATTGTTGAGTTTTAAGAGTTCTTTGTGTATTTTGGATAACAGTCTTTTATCAGATGTGTCTTTCAGAAATATTTTCTCCCAGTCTGTGGCTTATCCTCTAATTCTCTGGACATTGTCTTTTCCAGAGCAGAAGTTTTTAATTTTAAGGAAGTCCAGCTTATCAATTAATTTTTTTATGTATCATGCCTTTGATGTTGTATCTAAAGAGGCATTGCCACACCCAAGGTCATCTAGGTTTTCTCTGTTATCTTCTAGATGTTGTATAGTTTTGCATAGTACATTTAAGTATATGATCCATTTTGAGTTAATTTTTCCAAAGGGTGTAAGGCCTATGTCTAGATTCTTTTTTTTTTGCATGTAGATTACAGTTGTTCCAGCACCATTTGCTCGAGAAACTATCTTTGCTCCAAGGTATGGCTTTTGCTCCTTTGTCAAAGATCAGTATCTATGGGGGTCAATTTCTGGGCTCTCTGCTCTGTTCTATTGATCATTTGCCTACTCTTTCACCAAAACTACACTGTCTTAATTACTGTAGCTTTATAGTAAGTTTTGAAGTCAGATAGTGTCAGTCCTCCAACTTTGTTCTTCCCTTCAATAGTGTGTTGGCTATTCTGGGTCTTTTGCCTTTCCATGCAAACTTTAGAATCAATTTGTTGATATCCATAAAATAACTTACTGGGATTTTGTTTGGGATTGCATTGAATCTATCGATCAAGCTTGGAAGAACGGATATCTTGACAATATTGAGTCCTCCTATCCATGAACATGGAATTGCTCTCCCTTTATTTAATTCTCCTTTGATTTCATTCATGCGAGTTTTGTAGTTTTCCTTATATAGATCTTATACATATTTCGTTCACGGTAAACTTTTGAGAAAGATAAGCTTTCTTTTTCAAGTTGGGTTCTTTGCACATTCTAGTAAGTATGAGCAATATTTTGGGTTAGAGAGGGAGACATGTTACTTAGAATTATGTAAACAGAGAAAAAAAGTCAGGCATAATCACTTATTGCATTTCTATTTTTCTCCACATAATGCAGAAAAGCAGAGAGTTTTCTTTCATGGCACTTATGATAGCTGGAATTATTCCTTTACTAATTGTATTGTTATGGGCTTACTTTACGAGACTTTAAGCTCCATGAGGGCAAGGATGATGTTGGTAAACTCACCATGGTGTGGCTGACGTATAGTGCATGCTCTGCAAATATGAATGAGAGTGATATGTGCTGCAAGAGAGAGGAGGATCTCTAGTTCTACAGCGTGATCAGGGAAAATTTTTCAGAAGAAATGGCAGGTAAGGTAGCCATAATTGGTGGTCAATATTTCAGAATACAAATATGAAAGATTACATGGTGCTCTGTACAATTATAGAATTGAGTACACTTTGGTGTATACTAGTCCTTTGAAAATTGGCAATTTCTGTATATAAGACAGCTTCTGAATAATAAAAAAAAAAACCTAGAATTAATCAAGTCTGCTTACCCTAAAGCCAGTCTAGGAAAAGGGGTGTTTTCTCCATATGAAAGATAACATATAGGAAGGATCGTGAAGTCTTAGCTGCTGAAGGATGTAAAGAGTTAAGCATTATTCCAAGAGTGTTAGCTTGAGAAACCAGCAGGCACAATCTCACTGTGGTAAGGAGACTGAGTAAGAGAAAGAGTCTAAATAAGATATAAGAAGCTCTGTGTCCATCTACCTGCAAAGTAATTGATGAAGGAGCAAACTTAGAGACAAATCGTAGACATGAGACAGCATGCCAGGTGAAAGGAGCTTTGGTATTAAACAGACCTGGGCTTTACCCTCAGCTCCATCACTAACTAGCTGGTGACTTGAGACATATTAGTTAAACTTACTAAATCTCAGTTTCTTTGTTAGTAAAATGAAGATAGTACTCTGTAAGATTTTTGTGATAAATAAATTAAAATAATATGTATAAAAGGGACTAGCACATAATTTAGAACAGTAGGTATTCAGGAAACACTTTTCCCTCAGTCCTTTCTTTGTCTACTTTTAGGTCTTGAATTTTGCTCCTTTGCAGGAAGATACCTATTCCTTGGCACCACATGAGCTCTTTGTGTAGCACAAAATCTAGAAGCAAATATTTAAACAGAGTAAGAACCCAAGGAGTCTAATAGTAACACCAAATTAGTTTAATCTTCAGCATCAAGCCTTGAAAATTAAAGCATAGAATCTTCAATTCTGTGAAATGCTTAAAACAATTATTCGTTTATTCTGCCTTCTCTGTTCTTTTCTCAAATTGAAAGATAATTAAAGGTCAAGTTTACAGCTCAGATGCAGATTACCTCATATCGAATTCTCTATTCAAGTTGATAAGTTCAGCCAGGTCCTGGAATGCTGGAACAGACTTCGCTGTGGGAAGAGGCAGCTGGAAGGACTATGGGAGTTAAATGGAGCAGGAGCCAAACCATTTATCACTAGGTGCTGAGAAGCAGCGTGTTACACTCTTCAAACTCCCGAGTTTGTAGTCAGAACTCTGCTTGAGCACCTGGTCTTACTGCTTATTAGCTTGGTGATCCTGAACAGGACCCATTAACTCTTTGAGCCCCCAAAAGAAAAATCTGGCACTTCATTGGTACTGACCCAAAATGAGTGCTTAGTAAATGTTCGTTGAATGAATAAATGCTACAGAAAGTGACATCAATAATTAGTTTCCATGTATTTGTGCTGTGGTCCCTTATAATTTCCCTTAAGCCCACAGACTATGTCAAATCAAACTTAGTTAAGTTATCCCCCACCATTTACCCAGGAATATGTGTGTGCCTGTTATACAATGAAAGTAACTGGCCTACAAGGTTGACACACCACTTGTCATCTTTAATGTTCTTTCATCATACAATCCCTCCATGGATTCATATATTACCTGTCAGGTAATCTTCTAGAGAAGCTTGACTATAACAGTTTGTTCTGTGGTTTGGATGATGAATGAGATGGGTTAGATCATTTAATTCACTATATGGCACCCAAATGTTAAAGCTGAATGAAAATAATGTCTGACAAATTGTTTGTTGTCATTAAGGTTTATTTCTCATATGTCTTAGATGGTTTCCCCCACCTCATTCATTGTCCAACACACAAAGCCAACTATTATAAGGAAGACAATACTTAATGGATGCTAGACAAATGATAGTTGAAGCTGTCTGGTGCATTATCCTATAAGTGAGAGCCAAATTATAATGTCATTAGATGGGATGCCTCAAGTTATTATAAAGTTGTGCTTCCCACAATGTCCTTCCTTTATCCTCAGCATGGTTCTTCCTGGCATCTGTTTTTATTCAGCAGCTGCACTGTTTTTATAACAGCTGAGATCAAGTTTTGAATCCTCTGTTATGCCAATTTTTAAATGCCCAAATGATGCTCAAAATGGTATGTTTGGGGTATTGATATCATAGAAATATAAACTTTAAAAACTATAGTTCACAGGGAGGTTGAATGTATATAACTGTAAGTTCCCCACTTAGGCTGTCTCCTGGGCCTATTTTCTCCAGGCACAAATTCTCTTCTTAGGCTATGCATACTTGTGTCCATTTCATAGCCATTTCTTGGAACACTGACACTCAGTTAATAACTGAAGAACAAATGAATGAATGACTGGAGGTACATTCAAAGGCACAGATAGAAGCGTACTATATGCATGTTAGTATAAAATATTTTGCTAATGAGTTGACTATAGAGAAAATGAATTCCACTTCTACCATAGGGAAGTTAGGACTCCTTGGCATTTTTGTTTGCAACAAACCAGTTATATTGATTATTATTTAAAAATAGCTTCATGAGTTCACTTACCTTTCTCAGGTTTAAACAATATCTGACATCAGAGCTGTAGATTTATTTTTGTGTATGAACTACAAAGGAGCAAGCTTCATTCTTTTTTGATATTAAGTGGGGCACCCAGCTGATTTGATTGTTCAATGACAATATATGCTGTATAAATGTATTATTGACTGTTACACTTTCTCCTTAAGTAAGGTTCAGAAAAGTACACCCCAAGTCTCTTGTATTAACTAGCACATTTTAATTATAATCTTTCTATTTCACTGCTGTGAAAACTCCGAAATTAGATACATCTGGGTTCAAATCCTGGCTCTACCAGTTACAAACTGTGAGACAAACTACTTCAACTCCATGTCTCAGTTTCTTCATCCTTAAAATAGGAATAAAAATAGCATCATCATAGAGTTGTTATGACAATTGTTTGCCTATAAAGAATTTAGAACAGTGTCTGGCACCTTGTAAGCGTTCAACAAATGTTAGCTATTATTGTAGAGTTGCCATTAATCTTAGTCTTGTTATTTTCATAAGTGATAAAGTACAAAGGATTAAAGGGTACCAGTCTCCCTTGCACATCTGTCTTTAGACCCAGCCTGGCCCCTACCAATGCTGTCCAGAAAGAATATAATAAGAGCCACATATGTATGTAATTTTAAATTTTCCAGTAGCAACATTTAAAAAGGTAAAGAGAAACAAGTGAAATTAATTTTAATAATATACTTTCTTTAAGTATATATATAAAAAATGTTATCATTTTTGCATGTAATCAATATGAAAAATTTTAATGAGATGTCCTACATTCTTTTTTTCTTATTAAACCTTCAAAATCTTATAGCACATCTCAATATGGGAGCTAAATTTGATTAGAAAGACTTGATTTGGATTATATAAATTTTCGGGTGAAAAAGAAAATTCGCATGTCCAAGTTGTTCCAAACATATTTAGAAGTTTTTTATTAAATTTAGTTTTTAAATTTAAGTTAAATTAAATTTAAAACTCAATTCCTCTGTCCCACCAGCCACGTTCCAAGTTCTCAATAGCCTCACAAAGCTAGCGCCTCCTACACTGGACAGAACAGTTCTCAGCAATCTCAAACTGAACATACCCAAGACCCTGCCACCCTACCCATCATGAAGCTGAGCTGCATTTTCAGCTCCAGTGTTGGGTTGCAGGGAGATTTGAGGAGGATGGGACCAAGAGAAGAGGCTGAGTCCATGTGACATCCCAAACCTGCTATAAAAGAGAAGAAACAATGGTTGTACTGGTGGTTAGGGGTTAAGTAACCCAAAGCATATCCATAGAAACAGAAGCTTTGGCCATGCATGACTCTGCAGATTGCTGAGTCTCCTCTGTGCCCTTATCTGCACCACCCACCCTTTCTGGTTTCTAATGGGCCTATTGACCTGTGGCTAGAACTCTCAGGCAGGTGTCACAAACCACATCAACACAGTTCTTTATTAGTGACCAACAAATATAAATATTCAGCTTTGAGATTGAGTGTTCCTCAGAACTAAGATTCTCTGTCTCAAAGTGTTTATTTGTTGGTTTATTTTTATTGTACATGTTCCTGTAAAAAAAAATCTTATCCTACTTTACAATATACAGCTTTCTTTTTAAAAAGATAGGTTTACCAGTAAATTCATTTAGTCCTTCAAGGACTATTTAGTAGTCCTAATTTGTTGCAGGCTCTCTGTTAAGTACTGAGAACACAGCAGTGAACTGTAATAGACAAACCTGTGTCCCCATATAGCAGTTCCTGGTGGGGTTATAGTTTAATGAATGGACAACTGCATCTCAAAGTGATACATCTTGGCAGTAAGGGCAACAGAGGGGCTATAGGAGCAAACGGGGGAGATGGGTAAGCCTGGAGTGAGGCATTGATAGACAGAGTCAGAAAAGACTGCTAGGAGAAAATGATGTCTAAGTGGACACAGGAAGAATGATGAAGAATTATTCAGGGAAGAAATGTCAGGAAAAATGAATAGAATGTGGAAAAAGGCAAAGAGAGGAATGTTCAAGGAAAGTTCAATGTGGCTGAACTATCAGCATGAAGCTGAATCAGAGAGATTAGGCTGGGGAGGTAGGCAGCAGTCAGATTATCCAGAGCCTTGTGAGCACAATAGAGAGCCAATGAAGAATTAGAGAATGGCATAATCAAATTTACCTTTAGGAACCATCAGTCTTGCTGAGATGTGGAAGATGGAGGTGAACTGGACAAGAGGCAAAGGGGCTTGGTAAGAGTTATCTAGACAAGAGATGAGGCTGCTCTAGACCAGAGCTTTAGCAATGGGGATGGAGAAAGGTGGATGCACTGGAGGGAAATTTAAGTAGAGTTTACAGGATTCAGTAATAGATAAATGGAAGCACAACAGAGTCAAGAATTATGCCCAAGTTTCTGACCTGGTAATATTTCCATTTACTGGTTCAGGGGAAAAAAGGAGATTGAATAGTTTGGGGATAACAGTTCATATTTTGCCATGTAATATTGAGATATCTTTGGGATAAACTATTAGTAAATTCCTGTTGGTGGGTGTAGCTGTACGTTTAAAGCTTAGGGAAAAATCAGACTGAGATGGGACTCAGAATTAGCATATAGAGAGTAGCTGAAGCTATGATGGTGTATGAGGACACCCGAGGGAACTGTGTAGAGGAGGAGGAGATAAAAGGCCAAGATAAACCCCTGTGGAATTCCAACCTTAATGGGACAGACAGAGAAGCAAAGTATGCAAAGAAGATGGGTAGCCGAACAGGTAGGTGGACATCAGAAACATAAAGTGTCAAGAAAGTAAAAGGACAAAAGTATTTCAAGAAGGAAGGAGAGGTTAATGGTGTCAGAAGTAACAAGATTGTTGGTAACCTTGATGAGGCTGATTTCAGTGGGGTGGTGGGGACAGAAACCAGAATGCAGTGGGCTGATGAGAAAGTAGGAGATGAGGAAAGTTGCATTTTTTGGCTTCTTGCCCAAATTTCGCATCTTAATTTTCAATCAAAATGCAGTGTAGAAAAGGAGAATATTGTTTCTTATGCACATGGCCAGAGCAATTTGTAGTATCACATTTCTGACCTCAATCAATTGCTACAGTCTAGAACAGTCATTAGCAATCTGTCTAAGCTTGGGTGCCGAGCCTTTGTTTAGTCATTCTCTTTTGGACAAACTGGGTGCGGAGAGATGTGAAGACTGGTAGTAACCCAGGTTCTTGGTAACCCCGGACTAGGGAGGAAGAGTATAAATGCACAGTAGGGAAATTCCCAGTGCTTCCCCTCTTCCAGCATTCCCTCCTTGCCATTTTTGTACTCTCCTTTTATTTTTCCCTTGTAAAATTCCCTGTTAAAATGCAAGGTCTTTTGAAAGTTCTTAGTATCTCAATTGAAAGTTAAGTTTGATTAGAGTGATTGGGAGATGGACTAGAGACTGAGGGAGGAAAGGGGAAAAGGCAGAAGCAAATGGCTGCAAAACATGACTTTTGTTTACCTCATAATTTTTACTTAATGTCAGTTGCCTACCAGCCTCACTGCTATACCAGTCATACTCACTGAAAGTCACATAAGAGTCATTTCTGTCACATACTCTATTACCCTCAATTGCCATCCTTTGGAAAGCATAAGTGGAGAAAGTATCAATCTGATGAATGGACACATTGGAAGGATCATTCCTAAGAAACATTGTGTAATAATGGCAGATCTAGAGAAAACTTTGAGGTACACTGATCATCTTTTTAAAACTAAAATTCCCCCAGGCGTTTATGTGATGGATGGATGTATAGATGGATGGATAAATGGTGAGAAGAAGGAGGGAAGGAAGGAAGGAAATAAGAAAGGAAAGAGGAAAGGAAGGAAGGACCTCAGAAGAGTCTCTGTGGTTATTATTGTTGGTGACCTTGTTTTAACATTAGAACATATGACATGCCATTCATTACATTTATGGTTGAGAAAAGCACAGGTTTCGGAATAAGATGACTATTACCTTCTGACTTGTATTCTTAGAGAATACACTTTTCTTTTCTGAGCCTCATTATCTCATCTGTCAAGTGGTATTATACTATGCACATTACAGGGATGTTATAAGCGTAAAAAATCTATTATGTAAAAGATCATGTATGTAAATTATGATGCACTATACAAACGTTAGTTACTATTCTGCATCTAAGTACAATTTATCTTCCTAGAGGGAGGATTGCCTGGATATAACCTATTGTGAACAAGTGTGAGAACTTTTAATACACTAATAGCCTTAGGCCTCAAATCCTGCAGAGCTTATTAGTGCTCATTAGTACCCATATAGTAAGTCCTCACTGACTCCTTTGAGCGTTTCCTATGTTATAATACTTTTTTCATACTGTTTTCGGTTATTTTCCCCACACTTCCCTCAAAAGTGCCCACTTTTTCCCTTGCAAGCTCTTTCTCCATGCTTAACTCTTCCATTTTGTAAAGTAAATAATCCTACCCACTCCCACCCACTGGCATACTTTTAATCGCCGCTAATACTTGGGTGTAGTTTTATGCTTCTCCTTACTTTCCGGAACATTATGACAAACCTACTCCGAGTGCTAATTAGGACCAACTTGAGCATACGTCAGCAGCCCTTTAACTGTCCTCTTTGAAATGGTTCCAGTTAGTCCTTTTAAATGAACTTCAGAAAAGAACTCAAATTAATTTGCTTCTCAATGTCCTGTGGTTCAGACATTGGATTTTTTTTTTCCCCATAGTGACTTCTGGTTAGCAGTCAAAGAGCTGCTTTTCTACTTTATGATTTTAACTCAACTTCCAGGGAGTGGAAAGATTCGGTCATTTCTTCAAAATCTGTAATTACTTTTTGTCTTTACATTTTCAGTTTCCCCAAAATACTTTCCCTTCTCATGGAAGCCACCTCCTGTTCTGTTGCGGTTATCCTTTGGGGGTGATATTTCTTGTGAAGAGTCTTACCAAAAAGTCTAAACCAGGAACATTTCTCTGAGGATTAAATTGTTCATACAGTCAGGACAGGCTACATAATTTATGGGTCCCAGTCCAAAATGAAAATGCAAGGATCTTCATTTATAAAAAATTATTAAGAATTTCAAGACAGCAACAGCAGAACATTAAATCAAATGCAGAGCCCTTCTGAATATGGGGCCCAATGTCACACACCCATGGAGTCCAGTATGCGATCATTGTGTGGTGGTACAAATTGATAGTCTTGTTTACTTTGCATCTTAATCATGGACTTCACATTTTAAAATAGATACATGCCTTTGATAATCTCTGTGATAAGTTTCTGTTAGATATATAACTCTTAATCTATTTGGCAACTTGTAGTAACTCAGTTATTTTACTTTTACTTGAAATGTTTGACGCTCTTTATTTTAGTCAATGTCCACCTTAGCTTTGGGTTGTAAGATTAATTGGGACGTTTTGGGAAAGTCATATTCTCAAATAGTCATACTTTAATGATGGCATTAAACCAGAAATTGCATTTATTGCAGCTTCATTTGTTAATACAAGTACATTTGTAGTGTTGAGAGCTTTTTGAAGTCCAAAAACACTAGAAAACCATAAACATGAAAGAATGTGCAGTCTGGTAAAACCCTGGAAGTATTTCATGCATGTTTGGGGGCAACCTACGGTATCTCAATTGATTGTAAAATATATTTAATGCTAAATTTGATGGCATCATTACAGAGCCTTGTGTTCTTACATGCATATTTTCAGACCTTCTCCTCCTCCACCTGGGCTAGCCACCACTTAGCCCTGCAGGAAGCTGAGCCTCTACACTTATCTGCTAGGCTGGGGGGGAGCGAGTGGTGTTGATTTTGCTGTATGTGGCCAATTATCTTGACCTTTGTGATAGATCAAGCCGTGGCGGCACTGCGAAGCCGGGTCTCCCTCCCATTTACATTCTCCTTCGAGGGAGCAGAGCACATTGCAGTCATGTCAGTTTGTGGTCTTATATTTCACTCCCCAGCCATGCACATCTTGAGACACTGTGATTAGCATCCCCAACTCCTAAAAATTGACTTGCCTTGTTATAACTAGAGAGCTGTCGCCTAAAATACTTCAGCTACTGTTCGAAAGGGTATTATTTTAGTGCCCTGGGGATAGGAAAAGTTTTCAACCCACCAGTGCAGGGATTAGTTTTATTTTAAAGTATTTGAAGTGTTTTAGATAACTTAGTTAAGAATGATCCAAGTTCAGCGGCCTCCCAAGAGTCTTTAAAAATGTGCTCCAAGTCCTTATCTGACGACAATGTGTAAAAATGCCTGCGTTCTGTGTGTATTTGGATATCAAGATCCACCTCCTTTATGTTAGAGAAATTGAGGCACTTTCTGCATCAACTAAACACAGAGGATGGTTTCATTTGGATAAATAGCTTTCTCTTTGAGTGGTATTTCTGACTGAATCATCTAGATTTAATCATATATCTATTGAATAATTTGCACTTTTCCTTGTTTTTCATGTCCCTGTCCACTAAGCAAATAAAGGCATTTCTTTTCTTATTAATTGAGGTATTCATAATTGCCTGTATAATTTTAGAAAGAGAGGTAATTTTATGACTCACTTAGCGTCAGGTTAAGGCTATATCTCTGTAAGACTAAAAGAGCATCACCTCTTCAAATGATCTCTATCCACCAGCTTCTTGAACCGTTGACTGACTTAACCAGTCAGATCAGTTTATGTGTTTAGACACAGTCTGAGTCAAACAGCTAGTGTGAATAGGTTTTGTTTTTTTTTAACCGTTGAATTAACTGTTTTATTCTTTTAACAGAGTTGACTAAACTAAATAGACTTTGCAGTGGTACTTTGGTGATGGTATATTTTCTTTTTTATTTATGAGCACGTGCAATGAAGCTACATGTCCAGGACAAATGAGGAAAACGTGTGTTTTCATCTTCCTTCATGGTTCTTCACCTGGACAGGAAAGAGTGACGTGCTGTCCCGTCCCCTCACTAGCAACAGCACTGATGAGAGCTGGTGTCAGAGAGCTTCTGTCCTCATTCATGATTGTGACTTCCCTTCCCAGGTCTCATTCTTCAGAGGGAGAAACTGAGACATAGAAAAAACAAAACTATATTGAATAAGTCCAGCAGCTTAGCCAAATAGCTGTTTTTCTTCTGTGTCTTTCTAAGGCATTCTCCCAAGCACCTTGCTTAATAATTGCTCACAGAGCAGATGTGTGGATCTTCAACCTAATCCAACAGAGTTGTCCTGCCGGTTATTACTTGAAGCCAGGCTGCTGTCTTCCTGTTTGTACCTGCAACTCTCCACTGTTTCATGTGAAGTAGAACTCTTAGATGATACAATTAAAGAAGTCAAGTGTCGTGGGTTTAGTATGTTCAAGTCAAAGGTTACTAGTCTTTCTCTATAGGCATATGATTGGTGCATGTTGGTTAGAGAAGAGCGGTGAACTAGATAAAGCCATATATTTAAAGAAGCGATTATTGTGGTTGCATTACTTGTGGTTTGATTGAAGAAGAAAACTCTTAGTAAGACACTGAACTATTGACAAAAAACGTAGCAGTGAAGTCAAAGGCACTGCATAAAAGTAATAATTATATCAGGGCCAGCCCCATGGCCGAGTGGTTAAGTTCGCGCTCTGCTCTGGTGGCCCAGGGTTTCACTGGTTCAGATCCTGGGTGTGGACCTAGCACTGCTCATCAAACCACGCTGAGGCAGCGTCCCACATAGTAGAACTAGAAGGATCTACAGCTATGTACTGGGGGGCTCTGGGGAGAAGAAGAAAAAAGATTAGCAACAGATGTTAGCTCAGGGCCAATCTAAAAAAAATACAGAAACCAGTTTAAGAGGCAAAGCATTTATTTGGGAAAAAAACAGTAATAATTATAGAAAAGTATAGAGCAGGGTTTCTCAGCATCAGGGCTATTGACATTTTAGACTGGATGATTCTTTTCTGTGAGAGGCTGGTCCTTGTGTTATGGGATGTTCAGTAGCATCCCTGGCCTCTACCTAATAAATACCAGGAGTCTACCCTCTTCCAATTGTAACAACTGAAAATGTCTCCAGACATTGCCAAATGCCTTCTGGGGGCAAAATTGCCTTCACTTGAGAACCACAAATATAGAGCTTTCCAGTATTAACAATACTTCAATCGCTTTAACAACTCTGTGAGGGATTTTTTAAATCCCTATTTTACAAAAAAGGAAACTGAGGCTCAGAAAAGTAAAATGACTTGCCTAAGGTATCACAAGTAGTATATGATGGAAATGGAATTCAAACTCAGATAGGTCTTCTGAAGACATATCAGGTGTTCTTTTTATTACACCGGTAAAGAAAGACCTTGTATCACTGAATCAGGCTACCTCCACTTCCCTTCTCTGCTGCTGCTTCTGTTATTGGGGTTTCCTGGGCTTTACATTAACAGAACTGAACCAAAATAATTCTTATTGTCCTGAGGGGTACTTAATATTCAGTCTTTTAGTAAGACATCAATTTCTCATTTGGTCTTTAGTCCCAATAGCCCCCAAATCTGATATATTGACAAGAGAACATCAGGTTACTGTTGACAGCTGTATAGAATTTTCCCAAGAAATCATCTTAAATTACAGTAAGATGAAGGAATATTTTTACTTCAGTAAGGTTGTAGATCTAAATTTCTCTTCAACTTAAAATTTCTTAACGCTTCAAGTCCACATTAACTATTCACACTCAAAAGTTGGTTGGTTAAAGAGTAGATTCACTTTTTTGGTGTCAAAACTTCTGGGCAATCAAGAAGAAGAAATTTTTAAAAATATCCTCAGATGCAAATAAGAAATACCTATAAGAACTAACTTCAAATTGGTCTTTGTTGGCACATTAAGACATATTCCATGACCAGTGAGTAACAAGGCTAGTATTTAAATATTCATGCTTCACCAAAATTAAGCCTTTGCTACAGTACCAGAAATAAAATGGAGCATCTGTTTGTCATGGGACAAAATAATTTGGTCAAAACATAAATAAATACGGGCTGGCCCGGTGGCACAGCGGTTAAGTTTGCACATTCCGCTTCTTGGTGGCCCGGGATGGCCAGTTCAGAGCCCAGCTGCGGACATGGTACCGCTTGGCAAAAGCCATGCTGTGGTAGGCATCCCACATTAAAGTAGAGCAAGATGGGCGTGGATGTTAGCTCAGGGCTGGTCTTCCTCAGAAAAAAGAGGAGGATTGGCAGCAGTTAGCTCAGGGCTAATCTTCCTCAAAAATGAATAAATAAATAAATAGATAAATGGGCAGTGGCCTCTAAGGCTTGTTTAAGTTCCAAGGATCGTTCATGACAGAACCTGTATTTAGGCCAACAGTAGCAGCAAGCCAACTCTGTAATGACAGTATTGTGATCTACTCAGTAAATATTTCAATAAAGAGACCGAGGAGACTGTTCTGATTTCCACTTAAGATTTCTGTTTTAACAAGGAAGGTGGACAATATGAACCTGCCAGTCATGCTAAGGAAGCGTACAGCTTCTACTTTTAGATGCTAGTGGCATTTTCAAGGCTTAAAGAGTAACAGCAGTTTGATGGTTCCTCAAAAAGTTAAACATAGAATTGCCACATGACCCAGGAATTCCACTCCTAGATGTATACCCAAAAGAACTGAAAACAGAGACTCAAACAGATACATAGCATTATTCACAATAGACGAAAGGTGGAAAAAATCTAGGTATCCATCAACAGATGAATGGATAAACAAAATGTGGTATGTACAAACAGTGAAATATTATTTGGTCATAAAAGGAATGATGTTCTGCTACATGCCACAACATGGATGAATCTTGGAAACGTTCTAAGTGAAATAGATCAGACACAAATAGACAAATATTGAGCCAGACCTGATGGCCTAGTGGTTAAAAAGTTCTGCACTCTCTGCTTCAGCAGCCCAGGTTTGGCTCCTGGGTGCAGAACCACACCACTTGTCTGTCAGTAGCCATGCTGTGGTGTTGGCTTACACAGAAGAACCAGAAGAACCTGCAACTATACACAACTATGTACTGGAGCTTTAGGGGTGGGGGGAGGAAGAAAAAAGGAGGAAGATTGGCAACAGATGTTATCTTAGCGTGAATCTTCCCCTGGGGGAACAAAAAGCAAATATTGTCTGATTCCATGTATACGAAATATCTAGAATTTGTAGAGACAGAAAGTAGAATATAGATTATCAGGGACTAGTGGAGGGGAGAATGGGAGCTTATTTCTTAATGGGTAAAGAATTTCTGTTTGGGATGATGAAAAATTTTGGAAATAGATAATAGTGATGGTTACACAACACTGTAGATGTAATTAATGCCAGTGAATTATACCATTGAAAATGGTGAATATGGGAGCCAGCCCAGTGGTGAAGCAGTTAAATTTGCACGTTCCACTTTGGCGGCCCGGGGTTCACTGGTTCGGATCCTGGGTGCGGACCTATACACTGCTCGACAAGCCATGCTGTGGCAGGCGTCCCACATATAAAGTAGAGGAAGATGAGCATGGATGTTAGCTCAGGGCCACTCTTGCTCAGCAAAAAAGAGAAGGATTGGCAGCAGATGTTAGCTCAGGGCTAATCTTTCTCAAAAAAAAAAAAAAGGTGAATATGGCAAATTTTATGTTATGTATTTTACCACATGCAAAAAAAACTGGGGGAAATATTTTAACTTATATAATGGATTAAAAACTAAAATCCCTAAAGCACAAACCAGTTTGAAAACTGTAAGGGAAAGCTCAATATCTCAACAAAAAATGGACAAAGGAAACAAATAGGCAATTTACAGCAGAAATATTAATTACCAATAAATATATGAAAACAGGATAATAGGATCTTTCGTGCTTGTAATAACATAAATCTACAGAAAAATAAGATATCACTTTTTTTCCTGGACACAAAAAGGGGGGGCAAATTAGCAGTATGCAAAAGGGGAGACCAAGAGCTGGCCATCTTTTTAAAATGTACAAATGTTGACAATAGCCATCAAGACTTTTATTAATATTTCTACCCTTTCATCTAGCAATCTGACTGCTAGCAATTGACCCAAAGGTCATCAGATACATGTAGAAAAAATGTATGTGCCAGACATTCATCATACAACCTAGATATCCAACAATAGGAAAGAAGTTATGTCAGCCATGGGGCATCTATAAGATAGAGTGAGCGCTGTGCCGTCATTAAAAATTATATTAAGGAGAATATTTAATGGCAAAATATTTAATGGGTAGAGGTACATAATGTGTTGTTAAGTGAAAAAAGAAATACACCAAAAAGTTGATGATTCTCCTGGAGTATTATGAATGATTTTTGTTGTCTTCTGTATCTTTCGTATATGCAAATTTTCTACAATGAAAATGTATAATCAACAAAAATGCTATATAGAAATAAATATTAATAAAAAAATTAATGTGCTGAGAGATGCCCAAGATTGTGGATGCCATGATTAGTAGGGAGGAGTATTGAGCAATGAGATAAGGGGAAGCAAGAATCAGAGCAGGCCCTGTGCCTGCCACGGGACTTGGTGCTCTCTCTCAGGGCTGAAAGGAAAGCACGGACCCCCAAAGCATACAGATAACAAGGAGCCTGGGAAACCCAGCCCACACACTAAGGGAGATCAGCCTCAGATGGACATCTGGACTCAGATTTAAAGAAAAGCACATGCTGATTCTACTGGTCAATGACATTAAAAGTCCTGTACCCATTATTGTCCATTAGCCAGATGAGATGACAGTGTTTGTCCTTATCGCTTGAAAACTTATATACTTTCCTGAGCTGTGCTTAAATCAGGTACAGGTTAACTATGTAGAATATTGTATAGCTTTAACCATTATATTTTGAATAAAAAATAAATAATAAAGGATTTTTTTCCAAAAACCTGTGAATTTATTTAAATGGAAAGCCTTATAACTATGCAAAAGTTAAATCACATTTAGGTCTACATTTAATGAATACCTTTAAATTAAAAATTGTGACTTTCAGGGCTGGCCCCATCGCCGAGTGACTGAGTTTGCACACTCTGCTTCGGCGGCCCAGGGTTTTGCCAGTTGGAATCCTGGGTGCAGACATGGCACCGCTCATCAGGCCATGCTGAGGCGGGGTCCCACATGCCACAACTAGAAGGACTCACAACTAAAAATACACAACTATGTACCCAGGGAGCTTTGGGAGAAAAAGGAAAAATAAAATCTTTAAAAAAAAAATTGTGACTTTCACCAAGAAAACTCAGATTTATGATAATCAAAAAAATAGTTTGTGCTATCATATGTTATGGAATTGTAAACTCCTTGAAGTCAGGATTCGTTTCTTTCCTTTATAAATCTTATTTTTCTAATTATAAAAGGTAATATCTGTTTACTTTAAGAAATATAGGAAATATAGATAAATGTAAGTTAAAGTGTAAAAATTATGGGCATTCCCTTCACCCAGATATACTACTGTAAATATTGTAGAATCTATCCTTTCAGACTTTTTTCTATACACATTTATTCTATACTTAAAAAGATAATATCATGTTATAGCTAATGGTTTGTAACCTGTATTTTTTAACTTAACAACACATTTAGAAAATATTTCTGTGTCATTAAATATTCTTTACAAACTGATTTTTAATGGAACATCATCTTCTTCATTGGAGCATATACTCAGCCAGTCTCCTGATTTTCAGACCTCAAGGTTGTTTCCATTTCCCACCATCATGAGCAGGGTTGTCATACACTTCCCTGTATTTTTACATATCCGTGATTGTTTCCTTAGGATAAATTCCTAAGAGTGGAATTACTATGTTAAAAGTATGAAATGTTAAGGCTTTTAATTCATATTGTAAAATTGCTCTTAAGAAAGATAGAGTCAGTTTGCCGTCCCCCCAGCAGTGCAGAGAACTGATTTCCCAGTACCCTCACCATCACTACTATTGTTTAAAAAAAAACGGGGGGCCGGCCCCGTGGCTGAGTGGTTAAGTTCGCGCGCTCCGCTTCAGCGGCCCAGGGTTCGAATCCTGGGCGTGGACATGGCACCGCTCATTAGGCCATGTTGAGGCAGCATCCCACATGCCACAACTAGAAGGACCCACAACTAAAATATACAACTATGTACTGGGGGGATTTGGGGAGGGGAAAAAAAAAGCAGGAAAAAAAAGAAAAAGATTGGCAACAGTTGTTAGCTCAGGTGCCAATCTTTAAAAAATAATAATAATAAAATAAAATAAATTTTAAAAAATCCAGATTGATAGATGAAAAACAGTGCCTCATTATTGTTTGAACATGCATTTCGTTGACTACTACTGAAGATGAACTTTTTTTAAGATGAACTTTTTTTCATATGATAATTGAGCACTTATATATAATTATTCTTTCAAGAATTTCCTATTCTCCCCCTTTATTTATTTTTCATGTTAATCTGTTTCTCATTGATTTATAAGAGCTCTTTTGATATTAAGACTATTACACGAAGGCCCATGTTTTATATTTTGTGTCTTCTACAATATCTAGTGAACAGAGAGGCAAATGATGATATTTCTTCTTTTTTTCCTGAGGAAGATTAGCCCTGAACTAACATCTGCTGCCAATCCTCCTCTTTTTGCTGAGGAAGACTGGCCCTGAGCTAACATCTGTGCCCATCTTCCTCTACTTTATATGTGGGACATCTGCCACAACATGACTTGATAAGCAGTGCGTAGGTCCACACCTGGGATCGGAACTGGCGAACCCTGGCCGTCGAAGCAGAATATGTGAACTAAACCGCTGTGCTGCCAGGCTGCCCCGATATTTCTTTACTAGAACTTTACATGGTGCCTTGATTAAATCCATCACATGTATTCCTTCAGTTAAAATAATGTGCAAATCACATTATTTCTCTTTACTGTCTTTCACCTCAAACACTGAATGTGACAATTTCAGTGTTTCAGAAGATAAAAATAGCCCAAGACTCATAGCAGAAATTTAAAAAATTAGAGCTACTTAGCCAAAAAAAAAAAAAGAGGTTTGGAGGAGTGACAACATACTTTCAAAATTCTATAGGGTGGAATCACTAATCTTCGATGAGGTCAGGTTGAAGAGAGAAGAACTCAAATTATAACAGAAAAATGTTAGAAAATAACACTTTTGAAAAAGATGAATGATTTAAGCACTGAGTTGGGTTCCTCTAGGTAATTATAATGCATCCATTTTTAGAATTTTCTTTTTGAGGAAGATTAGCCCTGAGCTAACATCCATGCCCATCGTCCTCTACTTTATATGTGGGATTCCTGCCACAGCACGGCTTGCCAAGCAGTGTGTAGGTCCACACCCGGGATCTGAACCAGCGAACCTGGGCTGCCAAAGTGGAATGTGCGAACTTAACCACTGTGCCACCGGGCCGGCCCCCTAGAATTTTTTAACATGAGTGATTAAGAGTGGGCAGAGACAGAGTCTCTTATGTTTGTGCCAGTAGTGGCTGGATGCACTGGAGCCCAGTGGGGATGCGGGAGGACATTGGGCCCCTGGCCCAGGCCTCGTGCTCACCGAAGGCCTCCAGTGGGCTAACACATTTAGTCGCAGAGATATCACGACAGGTCAGAGAGAAGGGAGCCAGTCATGCCACCTGGAGTGTGCTGCACATCTACAGTTTTATCAGTGTGGTTTCTATATTGACAATCATTTAGCGTTGTATTTTGTGTGTGTGTTTATAGCACTGATGTGTTAGGCATTGTACTATAAGTAGAGCATTTTAAATGCTATATTTTAAATATAAAACAATTTTGGTAACTCTGCTTTAAAATATTTTAACAAACCAGGAGCCTCCAAATATGAAAGAACCTGGGCTTTGTTCACCCTCTGAGAGGCATTTATCATGGATTAACAAATTGGAAATGCTGAAAATCCCCTTAGAGGGTTTGTCGATTTGCAGATTATTTACCTGGATATGTAATTGAGCAATACTGTGACTGGCCTGCTAGTTGTGATTATGGGGGCCTCCCAGGGGATCATATTAATACCAAAATTACTTAGCGTTTTATTAATCAATTATGGGCTGCTTTATTTAGAGGATGCAGGGAGTTTGCAGTAGGGAAAATCCACTGGGGGGTTAAAATTTCTTATTAAATCTTCTGACGGTTTTTCCCAAAATATGATTAATAGCAGAGTTCTATGACATGATAAGAAAGCAAAGTATACCATTTGTAATTCTAAAGGAAGATTACAGGTAACTTAACTCTAAAAGCAGTAATAATTAGAATAGCAAGAGGTACTGAGATAGAGTGAATTAAATCCTTTGGGCATCTTGTGGTTATTTTGGAGAAATGATTACCTGTTTTAATTATTTGGATTATATGTGCTGGGAATTCACTGGTGATTAGGGATTTGATAGATATATAATCTGACTCTAGATGTCAACAGGATCACAACTCTAGATAGTAAATATTGCCGGTTACTTATGATGCCTGCATAACAAAGTGGAAAAATCTTACAAGTTGTGACTTGGACCTCATCAATATTTTTATACTAATAAACTCTTTTGTAGGAAGGAACATCAGTGATTTCTCTTTGTGAGTTTATTTAATTTTCTCTTTTTTTCCTATTCTTTAATTCTTTCCAGTCCAAATGGACTGAGATCTAGGACATTCAAACTGGTATTTTTGTTTGCTTACTTGTTTGCTTTAAAAAGGCTAGTCTTCCCTGTTAGTTAATCTCAACGTAACAGAAAAATAGTGCGTTAGTCCAGTGGTTAGCACAACTTTGCTAAGTTAACAGTATAACTGCACACTGATGAGACCATCCAAGACACAGTGAAGGCAAACCCTGGTACTTGGGAGAACGATAGAGAGACTCATTCATGTAATAGATATGGCTTGAGCCTAATATGTGCCAGACATGGTACCAGATACCCATGTGTCCTCTTACCTGTTATATGACCAAAACCAAAATTTGCTAAACTCAGTGCTCAGTGTTCACTGGGAAGCCACAACTTCAGGAATGCCGTTTTTGGGGGTTTGAAGGTAATTAAGATTAAGATGACCAAAAACTTTTTTCTCATATGAATTTCCAAAACCTTAAACTCTATCAGAAAAACCATGTTAAACTTTGTGGAGAATGAAACTACCTTAAAATAAATCAGTATTTTGAAAGCTTTGCTATTTATAGTACAGATGTTATAGTTTTGCAGTAAGAAAGTCACTTGCTCTTTACCTCTAGGAAAATAACCAAAGAGGAAAGATGTGATGATACATTTAGTGGAGCAAATTGAAACTTTGGATTTATCAGAAATTTGGGGAAATGAAAACAAAGAATGGAGCAAGTGTACTCAGTTATCTACACCAGTGGTCAGAAACCAGATGCAAGTGCAGCAGTATCAAAAAATATACATATAAAAACCAGACAGTGTCCAACCCATTACTTGCATGACTTAGCCTCACTCGCCTCACCCTAGTCCAGTCCTGAGCAACATGTTTCCATTAGGGTTGGGTTGAGTAGAGTCGGGAGGAGCGAGCTGGATGGGGGCTTATTGCCTATGGATGCAATATATTCCCACCCAGGAGAATACTGAAGGCAGGGTCATAAGAGAGTGGTAGGTCAGAATCAGAATAAACGTTCCATGCTGGGTCATTTTTTCCAAATGGAAGTAAAGGTGGAAAGGCAGCCAAAGTATAAAGTTAATGAGACAAAGACAAAGGTTGCAACTGAATGAGGAAGTAGGTATATAAGCCTGCAATAATTCCTGAGTCCACAATTCCTGTGGACATCTGCGTGGTCTTTTCTTATCCAGTTTCCATAGCTGCTATGAAAGCTCCAGGAGCTTTGAAAGTGATGCCCAGAGGCAAACCATTTATGTGTTTTGGCATTTCTAATCATCTGACAATATACACAGCCAGACCTATGTACTTTCCTCATTATTGTCAACCTTATACAGTCCACCATCCGAGCTCTGCGGTTCACATCCACGGATTCAACCAACCATAGATTGAAAGGCCTACAACGAATCTGTACTGAACATGTACAGGCATTTTTCTTGTCATTATTCCCTAAACAATATGGTATAGCAACTATTTACATAGCATTTACATTGTATTAGGTATTATAAGTAATGTAGAGATGATTTAAAGTATATGAGAGGATGTACATAGGTTATATGCAAATGCTACACCATTTTATATAAGGGACTTGAGCATCTGTGGATTTTGGTGTCCGAGGGGGTCCTGGAACCAATCCCCCATGGATACAGAGGGACAAACTGTACTACCTTTAATTCAATCTTGAGGTAAATAAGCTCAAGATACTGGTCACATGCTCTTCTTTCTGGAAGACCCATAATGTGAGACACTCAGTGAGGAGGACACTCACGACTGGGTTGAGAGTGGCCTTTTAGTAGGTAATGTCCTGTGCTGGAACAGGCAATTCCATACCTGAGGCTCAAAAAGGCTGAGTGAATTACCCAAGAAACAGGGAGAACTGTGAATGGGTCCAACTCAGGAAGGCTGTTAAGGGACAGTTTGAAAACTTGAAGAGTCAAGATTAGCAGCCTCTCAAACCACCAAAAACTATTTCTCCCATGCATTTCCAAAACCCACCTGATTCCAAAGCTGAGGCTTTCTCTATTGAGCATGAAAACTCAAATGAAAACGCTATCAAGAAAATCCCACTTAAAAAAGTCTGCATACATAGTATTTCCTCCACCACCACCATCATTACCAAATTCATAGGGACGCATTTCTCAAGAAAAGTGTGTCTAATGACCTAATCAATCTGAAAACAAAGGCACCTTCTGTACCCTTCCATTGCTAGGAAGTTTTCTGCTCTTTGTGATGAAAACTGAGGAGTTTGATGCCCCAGAATCCAAGTCCACCTTGTTCAATTTCTACATAAGAGGCTGGGTAGAAGGTACAAATGAGAGAGAAAAGAAAAAGGAATATTTTTTATACTTTTGCATTTGTTTAATTTCTCAGGAGACCACTGTTAACAGACTACACTTTTAGGAGAAGTAAATTAACTTTACACAATGTTTAAGGAATATTGTATATGTAGGATCAAATGAGGGGAAAGGATAGTTTTGCCAAAGGCAACTGTTATCGAGGTTCTGAAATTAATTGGATGCTTTAATTGAGGTAGATTACTAGCTAATGCTTGCTTGAATACAGTAATTCTCCTATTAAATTATCTTTGAATAATTACCTGAAATTTCTCAGCTGCAGGGACTGATGGCTATTTAATTGCACAGTGATGTTGCTATATAATTACTTAACAAGGTGTCCTGTAATAGTTTAATTCCCTTTTTACTGAAAAAAGTGGATGATAAAGTAACTACAAATACTTCTTTCATAAAAAATAAATCGCTGTAGATTTTTCCTTCAGATTACTTGATATTTGAAAATAAATGAAATTATTTCTAAATTTTTGATTTATAATTCAAGTATTGATGATTTTTTAAATAGAGTAGAGGCTCTCTAACACACAATACATTAGATAACATTTCAAAGGGTTGGAGTTGTCATTTTAAATTTTTGCTTATCGTGAGCCTTTTATGTCTCATTATTACAAACCCAAGAAGCCTCTCCTTTCTCTTCATTTTACTGCATATTTTATCTAAGATTTTCATTAGGTATGTAGTCATTAAATGATAATTAAATATTATTTAAATATGGCCATGTGTCATGTGACAATGATATGACAGAAAATTAAATGAATTGCCTGAAATTATTGGGCAAACAATCTGCAAAGTAGGTAGTTTCCACCAAGACATCCATTTGTTAACGTTTAGAGTACTGTTACAAACATTATTTTTAAATTTTTTTTAAATTTTTTTTAAAGATTTTATTTTTTTCCTTTTCCCCTCAAAGCCCCCCCAGTACATAGTTGTATATTCTTCGTTGTGGGTCCTTCTAGTTGTGGCATGTGGGACGCTGCCTCAGCGTGGTTTGGTGAGCAGTGCCATGTCTGCGCCCAGGATTTGAACCAACGAAACACTGGGCCGCCTGCAGCAGAGCGCGTGAACTTAACCAGTCGGCCACAGGGCCAACCCTGTGTTACGAACATTACTGGAATATCAACAACAAGTAGCATCTGACTCTTTCAGGTTAATCTAATTGGCCTCTGTGGTAATCTTAATCCAATACTAAACTCAGAAGCAAAGGACACAATATATTTTGAGAATTTTTCTTTCTTACATAACTTGGAGGTATAAAAACTAGTAAAACCTTAGGAAGGCCGAGCTGATTGGGATGTTGACTGAAAAAGCAAATTAACATTAGTGCACTGCCAGTCTTAGCACATTAAATATATTTCCAGGATTTGTCCTAATGATTAAATATTGTATGCATGTCCTTAACACCAGAATAATGTGCTGGTTTAGGTCGGCAATATCAACAATTTGTTGGCAAAAATTAGAAATGAAAATTGTTTTGATAAATTAAGAGAATGGACCACATCAACAAGATGAGATTTGACAGATTCAAGGCAATTTCATTCACATATAGAGGATAGACAGGAATCATCTATTTCTACTATGGCAAAAACAGTGCTGAGTCATTGTGGAACACTAGGTAAATATGAGACTTCACATTAGAACTTTTTTCTAAGCAAAGCTACTACTGAAATGCATAGATGGAAATGCAGAATATAAAAGTCTTACCATCCTAGGCATTGATTGATACCAAACTGGTGATGCCAAAGTCAGTTTCCGATTTTTAAAATAATCTCAGTTCATAGATACAATATATTCATCACACAAGTTAAAAACCAATAAACCTTTCAGTATCTTCAAGTTGTTTGTTCTGGCTCCAGTATGAACAGTTTCATCCTACTTATGACAAAGTTTTTAGGTCAGGTGAAAATATGGCACAGAATGCCCCTTGTGATTATTGTGCAAGGAATGTAAGAAATGCAGATGATCCATACATTGATGAAATTATCCTCATACATTATGATGATAGATGGATCCATTGCCTGAGAAGTACAGCACACTGGAAAATGTACGCTTTGATTTGTGCAAGGAATGCATAATGTAAAACCTGGCCTCATGGAAGTGGGTGTAATGAATTTTGCAGCTAGTGAAAACTATAGCACTGCCACTATATCTTTGAGAGCTTTAAGATTAAAATAGGTTTTAAAATTCTGTCAAATGAGGAAGCAGAGCCAAGGTGTTTGGTCACTTCAGCCCTTTGGTCCCTTAACAACGTTTCAAAGCCAAAGCCAAACAGAAACTAGTGGCTACAATGTGTCATGAAGACAGAATGGGGTGGTACAGGGTGAGGAGCGAGGGACGGTGGGGCAGGAATGGTAGAGATGGAAGTGAGGGAGATGAAGAATGTGAAGGGATATTCTTGGTGATCCCCAAAAGGTTGTATACCCCAAGGAGCAAGCCTTTGACTGCTTCTGAATATTGCATTTGTGGCCATTCTTTTGTGATCCACGTCACTCTTACATACTTCTCGTGTTGAGAAGAAGATGGCAAAAGGCAACATGATTCTGTTTTGAGCCTGTAATTAAAAAGGGAAGTAGTAAAGTACTGTTTCTGGGAACCTATCTCTGCCAATGCAGGCGCCTGGCCAAGCCTATGGTGTGTATGTATACATGCATACCCTCCCTCCCAGGAGACTGTCCCACAGGTATGCAGGGACAATACGATCACAGGACAAGATAACCCTCCTGAGACCCTGGGCCCATTTGTACTATGTACACTCTAGTAATTAATTTTTCTCTTTAATAATAGTACTATGGCAACAATAACAAGTAGCCGCAAAGGTTTCCTGTAGATACTACAATTTCTTATTTCTCTGAGTAGAAATTGTGGATAAATCTCTTTTTTGTTATTATTTAGGAAATACATCATGTGTTTTACCAGGAAATATAGTATCATTATCTTTTTTTAAAAGATCTTAATTTTGTTTATTTAAAATTGGACCTCTATTCCAATCACATGATTTAATCAGTGGGTGTGGTACTCTAATACCGCTGTTGTGTTTGACTTCAGAATCAACTATGTTTGCTTTTAAAAATAGAAGTGGTCCTTGAATAAAATGAATAGTCTGATTTATTAAGAATGGACTTCATTTTCTTGTATGGTTTTTCCTCAAATAGAAATATGTATCTCAGAAGTAATTATGCAGGAAATTGTCCCTCAACTCACATATCCGCTCATCCTTAAAATAAAATAAAATGAAATTTTTGATGTAGTTCCAATAGGAAGGAGACATCATCTCTGTTCTTTTTTTCAATAATGCATCTTCTGCCAAAAGACAAATGTCAAATTAAATAGTCAAGACAAAATAGAAATGTCTTTATTAGGAGCAAGCTGCTTTGTCCTGCAGGGTCTGGGTGTGTGTTTAGAGTAGTGTCACTAACTGTTCATTGACTGAGATCGATTCTTCATTGGGATTCCTGTTTTCACCATAAATGAGAGACCACAATTAGGTTGAACTTTGATCAATCTTCCTGCCAATAGATCTGAAATCAAATTTTAAGCCTGATCTGAGCTCACGTTCTTCCTTTATTCCAGTACAAAAGCTTGGAACCACAGCATCATTGAAGCATCCTTGAAATCATTTGTGTTTCACTGGTGATGTGAGATATGGCAATTCTTTCATTCCACAAACTAGATGGGTTTTTTTCCACTTTCATCTAAGAAGAATTGCTTAATCTTTATGGCCTCATTCTCTCATTGACAGACCTATGGTTCTAGACTACACTGAGAAGTTCTCATACTTAGTCATGCTTCATAATCATCTGGGAGCTTGACAAAAATGCATTTTTCTAGGCTCTGCCGCCAGAGATTCTGGTCCTATAGGACTGGGGTGGGGCTCTGGCAGCTGCATTTTTAACAAGCTCCCCAAGTGATTCATCATACTTTGAAGATGGCATTAGATGATCTCTGAGGTCCCTTCCAGATTCTAACCTCAGCCATCAAGTCGTGAAATCCTAGAGCAGGAGGGTCTTCTAAAGATCAAGTGGAATCATATATAAACTGGTTGCACAATACAGATGAGATAGTATGTCAGGTAACAATAATATTAAACTGCTAACATTTGTTGAGCATTTCTTAAGTTGGGGCAAGGCTTATTTTAAAGCTTTTATAAGTATTAACTCATCGATCCTCAAACAATGTTAGGAGCAAAGTAACATTATTAACATTATTATGTCCATTTTACAGGTGTAGAAGCTGAGGCCCAGAGAGAATGTTGTTTGCTCAAGGTTGGACAGGCCTTGAGGAATGGACAGGCACTTGCTAGGCTGAAAAGGACATTCTAGGTGGAGAGAGTGGAAAGAGCAAAGGCCCAGAAAATGGGCTTTATGAACTATTCAACAGTAGCAAGTGCTCCTGTGTCTGGGGCCACATGGCTTTGGGTAGTGTCTGAGGAGGGAGGCAGCAGGGAAGGAGAGAGGGAGGGGAGAGAAGTTAGACATAAAGCTGAAAAAGTAGCTCAGAGTCTAGTTATGGAGGTACTTAGATATTAGGGAATTTGGGCTCTTTTTCTTTTCTACTTTTTTTCCTTTTCATTATACAGTCAAACTATGGCAAAAGAAAGATCAGCTGTATTTATAATGTACATATCCTTTACAAACCAATAATCCCACTCCTAGAATTATAAATTCCTAAACAGAAATGCACATTAGAGGTTATGTGCAAGGCTATTCATCACAGTTATTTATAGTACGACAATTTTGGTAATAACATAAATGTTCAACAATAAGAGATCTTGCAATACATCTTTGCATATGCATATAGTAGAACATCATTTAGCTGTTAAAATGTTTTAGAAAAATATTTAACGACAGAAGAATGTTCATGATATAATGTTACGTTTTATTTTATTTATTTATTTATTTATTTTTTGAGGAAGATTAGCCCTGAGCTAACTACTGCCAATCCTCCTCTTTTTGCTGAGGAAGACTGGCCCTGAGCTAACATCCGTGCCCATCTTTCTCTACTTTATATGTGGGATGCCTACCACAGCATGGCGTGCCAAGCAGTGCCATGTCCACACCCTGGATCCGAACCAGCGAACCCCAGGCCGCCGAAAATCGGAACGTGTGAACTTAACTGCTGCGCCACCAGGCCAGCCCCTAATGTTATGTTTTAAAAGCAAAATTATCAAACAGTATGATTCCAATTTTGTGGAAAATATGTAAATGTGCATGGTTATATGTGTGCATTAAAAGGACTGAAACATTGACAGCGTTCTCACAGCAAGTTGGGATTATGCGTGATTTTTATTTTCTTTATATTTGTCTGTGTTTTATAAATTTTTCTATCTGAATCAGTGTTACATTTTATTTTGTAAAACAAGTCTACTAATTGTTTAGAAAGATTTTCAATGTGAATTGAAGCAGAAAAGATTTTCTAACAACCAAAGCATTTAATCAGGAAACCCCCTTTCTGTGCATTCTAGTTAGGTTTAAGTTTCCAAACGCAGATGCTTCAGGATCACCCCAAAGTTAATTTTTTGGTTTTTGTTTTCTATGTACTCACCTGCATGGAAATTTAGGAAGATATGCAGCTTAATAGTATTTCCTCACTGCTATGCAAATTCACGATGAGATGCAATGTGATGACATAACAGTGTGTATGCCGTGGGCTTAGGCATCATCTGTGGTGGGGTTAGAGACAGTGGGGGAATTAGATTGTTTCTTCTTTCTCTTTTGGCCCAACAGTGTAGAAAGTAACTGTGGCAATGGTAGCAAGCCATTTATATAACTTCACAGGCCACCTCTTGCCAAGCAGAATCAACACTCACTGAAAAGAGAGATTAAGCATTGTTTACAAAAGTATCTTCCTTAAGTCTAAGGTGCTTTGCTCAAGAGTGACTAGTACCTGAAGTCCAGCTACGTTTTCGAAGCATGTAACAGTTGTTTGGATGAAGGAGTAATGGTCTGCTACAGACAATAGAGTCTTTGCAGTTGGAGAGCCTGATGTTTTTCATTCTGGTGACAGCGTTCTGGGTGTACTCTCTAGAGCTGCTCCATGGTATTATCCATATGTAGGGAAATAATTAAAATGGCAAACCCATATAGTGCTTACTCTAGCTCTACATGTTAAGATGTCATATAATAGTCATAGTCACCCCTATGATGAAGGTAACATTACTACCCCCATTCTACATGTGAAGAAACCAAGATAGAGAGATTTAGAAACTTGTCTGAGATCATATTATCACCATTTCTTAGGGTCTTATATGTGCCAGGCACTAGTGCCTCAGGATCACCATGTGGAAGCACTGTGCTATAAGCACTTTACAGATTTTTAAATTCAAGCCTTACAGCAATCCTGAGAAGTATCAATATGTCCATTTTTCAGCTGAGGAGACTGAGGCTCACTTTAAGAGAACATAAAATACCTAAAGGGAGAATTGCCAGGCGGGGAGGAGCAGCTGTGCAAGCGGCCCCCGTTTTTCCTGCCCTGAGTTTCCCTTTTCCCTGGCTTCTTCCACCTCACGGGCCCCCGAGATATTGTTGCCCCACTCCGTGAAGGTTGGGTCCAAACACTGCCAAAGAAGACTTTCATGAGGCCGGGAGAAGAAGACCACAGGCCTCCAGAGTCGGACAGAAACAGCTGAGTCCTGACTCTGCCGCTTCGTGGTGGTTTGGCTTTGGGGAAGTGTTTTAATTTCTCAAGGCCTCATTTTCCTCATTTGTCAAATGAGGATTATAATGGTACTTACATCATATAGTTATGGTGAGGATTAAATTAGATGATTCTTATAAAGAATTTAACAAAGTGTACCCAGTAAGAGTAATAACAATAATAATAATAGAAAGAATGTTGGTTTTTAAGGGAATGAATTCATCACTGGACCAGGATCAAACTGTGCTCCAGGAATCACTAATTCCTTGAAATAGTAATGGGACTCTATAAAAAAGAAGAGGAGGGTAAAAAAGCAAAATAAATGAAAGAAACTCTGTTTTAAACAAATTAAAACAGATTTTTATTGTAAAACGCTTCCAAGCCTTTAATGGCTAACACTGTTAGTAAGCTGTAAGAGGGAACATAGAAAGTGAGTTTTCCTAACCCAGCTGAACATTTTCTTTTCCCTGGTGACCATTAAGTGCTGGGCACTCTTTGGGAAACCCTCTACTAGACAAAACTCTGGTTATACTTTAAATTATTCAGAGAAGCAGGGAATTCTTCTATTAGCAAACTGTATGCTTCCACATCAGAGACTTTGTAACAGTGATGAAAATGGTACAGTCTAACATTTTCAAGCTCATATAACATCCCATATGCTAGAAAAACCTAGGACTTTAGGAAAAGTAGGATATGATTTCAGTAATATTTGATATTAACTGAGATAGAATTGACTGTCAGCACAGAAAGAAAGGTAGGCTTGGGGAAGGGCAGAGAGGGAGGGAGAGAGCCTCGCCTAGGAGAACAGGAAGGGAGAGGGTCTGGGGAGGGCAGGCCTGCTGGACAGATACACCCAGGATGGGCTCCAGGTTGCAAAGGAAGCCAGTAAAGGAGGGAAATATCCTTGTAACCTGGGGAATCAACAAAGAGGGGAATCCTAAGTGCGCCAAAGGGAGGGTCCTGATTTTGCTAAGCTCCACCTTGTTTACCCTCAGCTGTTTCTGTGTAACCAGAGGCAGTGTGTGCAGGAATTTTTGTCCTACACAAGTGCACTTATTTGCAAGTCAATAGAAACAATACTAGTGAAAGTCAACACTGCTTTGAATGATTTGTAAGTTTCTTTGGAAACATGGTTGACTGTGGCCTAAGGGCAGCTCCCAGATGATTCCATAGTAGAAGTATGACTGCACGTTCTTTACAGTGGAATTGGCATGCAGTGGATCCTGAAGCCCAGAAAGATTTCTTAGGGCACCCTAAGGCCGGCTTACAGCATGAACCCTGAAGAACATTTAATGGTGAGGTCTGCTGCCCAACTTCTCATTGGCCTCCTCAGTTCAACTCCTCTCAAGAGCATCCACTTAGTTTTCTAAATTGGAAATCTCAGAACTGTTTTTGGGTCCTCCCTCCCAAAGCACACACCCAAAGAGTCACCAAATACAACTGATTTAAGTCAAATGTCATATTTTGTTTTCTTGTTAAATTATTAAATAAATGCATCCTATTAGAAAAATTGACAAGCAGATGAAAGGATAAAGAAGCAGGAGAAAAATCACTCTCCATCCCACTGTTAATATTTTCTACATTTTTCAGGAAATATTCTTTCAAGTTGTACATACAAGTTTAAATCCAGATTTCGGGTTTTTTTCCAAATCTATGCTTGACTCTCTTGCTCTCTCATTCACCACAACTTTATTTCAAACCTTTCCTCACCTGAAATAAAGTATTTCCTGTCCCTTTGGACATGGGTGATCAGAACAAGCATGAGCCCTACTCTCATGGAGCCACAAGCCGTGTGTGTCAGACTTTTCCCTCTTCTTTAACAGAACGAGTCTCATACAGTTCGTACCCTTCTGTACCTTGCTTTTTTCCTCTTAACATTATATCTTGGAGATCATTTTGTATCAGTTCCTCATTCTTTTTCACATTGTATATTATTTCCTTGTATCCTTGCATTATAACATAACCAGCCCCTACTGATGGACATTTACATTGTTTCCAGTGTTTTACTATTGCAAAGGATACTACAAGAAACAACTTTGTACATATGTCATTTCTCACACAACTTTGTACATATGTCATTTCTATGGGAGCAGGGCCATAGGACAGATTCCTGGGAGTAAAGCTTGGGTACCAATTGCCGAATTTACCGAGTAACATTCCGTCGGCAACCTATCAGAACACCAGTTTCCCCACCACCTTGAAACATTCTCTTTATTCACCTCTGAAAACCACTTGGTGACCGAGGGAAATTTCGTCGCTGGTATCATTGAAGGAGAAGGGAAGAGGAAGAGGAAGGATTCTTTCCATCTCAAGGCACCAAGGAACTTTTCTTCATGGAGGTCTGGGTTTATTTTTAAGGTCCCTTTATTCCTCAAAGAAAGAAAACACTGCCATGCTACTAGGTAGGTGCCACAAGGAGGAAAAGATTTCTTTCCATGTTTCCAACTAAACCAACCACTTAAAAAGATATAGGGCACCGTTCAGGGTGGTTGGAGCGGTAGGGGGAACACAGAGCCGATCTGCAATCAAATGGCCACTCTGGAGAGCAATCTGTGTGCGCTTACCCACAGAGCAGCCAGTTTCAACTGGAATGTTCCCAGGGCCCATTTGCCGACTTCTTTGTGCAGTGGTTACACTCCCGTCTTAGAGGCTGGGGCAGGTTAAGAGAGAGCGCCCATGTTGTACAACAGCATATCTGAGCTGCCCTTTATGCTTACCTATTTCTTTCCATGCTCTCACCCTTTTGTGTGTTTTTAATGGGGATAAGTGTGAGATGTACTGGAGTGCAATCACATTGTGGTCTTAAAAGGATCTCTGATGATAGAAAATATGTCAATTTATTATTTCCCTCGGGACAGAGAAAAAAGTACAAAGGTTCAATGGATGATGAAGATAATACTTGTGCACTGTATAGCATTTTGCAACAAAAGATTTTAAGGTTATTTTCCTTTAAAAAATATTTTAGTCCCATTTTGTAGGTGGGGAGACAAGAAGATTTCGTAGTGACTAAAATATCCTAGTGGTGGGACCCTGCATAGAGTCAGCATCTCTATGATCCTTTCCGGGCTCTTTTCACTCCCTCTAGTGGAATTTGGTTCTTCACATCAGAGTTTTGTACAGCAATAGCAAGCACTGTGCTATTGTGCGTGATCTTTTGGGTACCAGAGCCACAGTTTCATCAAATCTTCAACCCGATGGCTATGTCTGTGATCAGAGCTATCTCATGTACCTACAGCTCCAGTTTCCTTAAACAACAATTAGCTCAGCAGATCCTGGGCTGCTCTCGAATGCAGGAAGCATTCTGGTGAGGCTCAGCAAGGAGGTGGCCGCTTGTTATTTGTCACGCAGGGTCATTCATAATGAATCAACAAAGCATTGACAATAGTTTTCTTGTAAACTGAACAAACCTTATAAATGGTGTGTGGTCTCCCCTCCCCCATGAATTAGTTCCTTTGTCCTGAAATGTGTGGTTAGCACAGATATTCATTCTGCTCTGCTGGGAGAGTAGCAGAGTCTAGGGAGGCACCCGGAATGTGCAAGACAAGTCGACATTTTACATTTTGGTCTTCTTTTATCAGGGCTGGAAATATCTCATTTGTACCTTGGAAAGTTGGAGAAAAAACATAGGTGGAAAGCATAGAAAACTTTCTAGACTATCTGAGTGATCAATTTTCGGACATGAATGTGATAGCTACTTCCTGTCTTTTGTGCGTATAAGGATGAAAGGAAATTAAGACTGTAGAAACAGTTTTTAAAATGCTTTGTATGGCTGCTTGAAATTCATTGTATGATTGCCTGTTTTTTAAAAACCTAAATACGGGGGGCTAAAGTACTTAGAAGGAAACTAATTGCTTGAAGCTTTTCCTCCTCAGTGTGTGCCATTCTCTGCTGTTATATAATCTTAGATATTGAGCAACTGAATGAAAGAAATGGTGTCTTAAAGTAAATGGACAAACATCATTTGTTGCTGGCATCTTCTTTGGCTCCCGGGAGAGGCGGGGGAGGAATATTTCATAGTTAAATTTACCGTAACTTAGTGTTCATATTATCAACCTTGTATCAAAACACTGAAATGAAAATTCACAGAATTGAAAAGGGCAAATCCATGTGGAGGGAGGTTTTTTAAATCTTGAAACGTTCAAGTATTACTGCTTGTCTTTATAAAAAGGCAAATTATGATGGCATAATTTCTGACATGTTGTTACCAGATAGACTGTGTGTTGGAATGTATATTAGATCAAATTGATAGATTGCTACATGAAAAGAACTGCAATGTTCAAACTTGACTTCATGTAAAAAATTATTTACAGAACTATACCACATTGATACCATTTATTTCATTTCAGATATAATTTTATTTAATGGTAAATTCTTATTAAAGTATGTGAATGTGTTTTTCTCTTTTAAAAAGAATTGCCAAAATCATTGCTAACACATGAAAACAAGTCAGTGATTAAGATCACATAAACCCATGTAATATGTATATTCAGTCCAGAATTGTTTTAGGGTCATTGTCGCCATAGAGTTTTTAAATAAATTATTTGAATATAAAAGTAGATTATGTATTTCCCCTGTGGCTGGCCAAATGTCTTTTCAACAAAGGGTAAAATAAGAAGGCTATTTTTTGTGTAAAAGAGTGATCTTTTTAGTCATGCTTGACTGCCTTTTCAGGACTGTCTCCATTTCTAATGAGATATTCTTGAACTCATTTGAACCAGAAAGTTTAGTAAATTTCGTGGCACATTTTTACATGAAATATCACGATTTGTTTGAAATGATCCAGGCTGGAGCAAAGGGAGAGTAGAGTAATGATTATTTTGATTTCTAGATTATAATTGCAAGCTGACATTTAAATTGGACAAAATCTAGAATATTGAAAGTGTATATTTATTTACATTATTATTTCAAACTTCTTGGCAGTTCTAATTTCATCTTATTGCCTGCTTAAAGGTATGCTTGCTATTGAAATCTCAGTTGAAACTGCCATAAAGACTATTATAACAATAGTTTTTATAGTCACATTTTTCAGGGTTCCTGACATTAAAAGCTGGTGATAGCCCTTACAGAATAATGAGAAAAAGTATCTCTGATTTGAAGTAGATTTGACTTATATGCAAATTTATAAATAGTAATTTTTTTCTTTTCTTTATGAATATAGTAGAAAATTTCTGAGAATGGAAACATACACACACATGCACACACACGTAATGGTAAAGGGAATCTTTTTGAAAACTGAAAGTAAATTTTGACATGTTCATTAACATATGAAAACATGTTTTTTTTGTTCTCTAGAGTTTTAACATTCTCTACATTTAATTATTTTTCTAATGTATCCGAAGGTCATTTAAAAAACTCTTACTCATATATTTTTTGCAATTACAATCAGAAAAATCAGCTAATAGATCTTAACCTGATATCGAAAAGCAACTCCACACCATACTCATTCCCAATCTTATTTCTCTAATTGTACTTTGAAATGGACACACTGCTTCTTTTACATTTGTATTTCCCTGAAACCTCCTATTTTCCCTTTAAGTACCCTACAACAAGTGCCATTTTTTTCTATTCTCTTGCCTTTCCTTGATTTTTACAGCAAATAATGTCATATCTCTCCTGAAAGTGACCATTCTTTTCAGAAAAGATTTTTTTTTTTTTTGGCCTGTAGTGTTATGCTGAAAAAGTCACCCAGCTAAAATGAGTTACTTCATTTCCAAATAAAAACAATAGTGTTTTCATGCCTGCACTTATTATTATTCTGAGAATGTACTAATTTGTTACATCCAAGATGACGGTTCGTTGGGTCTGTGAAAAGGGCAGTGTGCCAACTATAGCAGGGAAGTGAAAGGACTTCTTTCATGGGAAGTAGTGGGACAGAAAGTAGCCCGCAGTTCAGTGGGTATCAGGAGGCACGCTGCCAGTGGAGTCATCCCAGTATCAGGGTTTCCTGTGTTGGGTTCTGAATCAAGGAAAAACTATGATTTCACTAAATGTCAGCCTGGGCAGCCAAATTTTCGAACCCGCTATTGCTCTAAGGAGCAACTGATAAATGTTTCATCCCCGCAGGCACTGGGTGATGTGGCACAAGGGTTTTGAATGTGCGCAGCGCATTATTACTTTTGGCATTAAGCTTAGATAATTGTCTACTTACAGTGAGCCGGTAATAGCAAAATACAAGTGGAGGATATTTTTATAAAGTAAAACTATGAAGTAGATTTGTCTATATTACTATGGATTTTTTTTTCATGTTCTTCTCCCCTATTAAATTTGAATGATAATGAAGTTTGCTTCTATACTTTTATTCGGCTCTAAACCAGGGTGGTCTCATAATTTTGTTTTACATGCATGACATTGCTTAAGGTCATTAGTTGTAAATCGTAGTATAAAAAGGCTGAAAATATATTCAGCACTTTGTAGTTTCCGAATACACATTTAAGAGCTGCTATGAAAAGTCGAGACCTACATGGCAGATTTTCTGGCACTGAATGGTCAATTTAGTGATGTAGATTAGTGAATCCAAACAGTAAGAGGAGAGAGACTATAATGACGCTTTGATATGTCCCTCTGTTGAAGCATATCCTGGTTGATCCACTTTCTGTTGTTGTAATATTTTTCTTTGCCCGATGGCAAAATGCTCTCTACTTTCTTCTTTTTTAAGAATATAACCCAGATAAAATGATCAGTTTTTAAAAGTAATTTTCATCTGCTTTCGTACCACTGGACTAATAAATGAAACACAGGTTTGGATTGATGAATTGAATTTTATTTTGTTGTAGTAAAAAACTTTCCTTTGAGAATATTTGCTTTTTTGTTCAGCATGTATTTGTCAAGTTTTCTTTTAATGTAAAGTTTAATTCATGGTCCTTTTTATTTTAAAGGGGAGTAAACTTTAAACAACATTTAAACAACAACTATTTTAATAATAATGATGATGATGATGGTGTTTTTTATCTAAATCTTCAAATAGGTCTTACTTAAAATGTGACTGACCTTAACTTGGTGCTTTGAATCCTATTTCATTTTTGTAACTGTTCATGTTCCTAGGAAATGAAAACAAGTTCTGCCTTTGTAATTTTTCACAGATTACCAATTTGATTTTCTTGACAACTTACTTCAAAATTAAAGGCTATATGTATTACATACTTCTTTTTCATTCCAAAAGGAAACTGGCTGAATTTACAATGAAGACAACTGAAAATTGGTATTGTTGAAAAATAAAAACAAAAATACACCATCATACCAGATTTTAAATGAAGTAGATTATCAAGTGGACTGCTAATTTTGCCTTTCCAAAATGTTGGATATTTAACCCTCAGAATAATTAAATATTTGTAATAAAGCAGTTAATTCAAGCAGTTTATTGCTGTAATTTGCAAAAGTACATTGAGCTGCTTTCTTTTCAGCTCATTGATGGAGGAACAAACATTTCTTTAATAAGACTACAGCACATTCTAATTTTGTTGCAAAAGCTTAGATAAGGATCAGGCCCCTTCTGAATCACTGCATTGACCTATGACATTGAAAGTGCTGAAGCTCTTTGGCAAAAGAAGAGTTAGACAGTCATTATTATGCACAGGACTTTCCAGTTCTAAAGGGGCTCTGTGCTTTCTCTCAGATAGACTTTGTTTGTTGGAAATGAGAACTGTATTTTGGCAGCAAAGGACCAGAACTGAAGCTACTCTGCAGGCAGACTCATTATGACATAATCCTTCATTAATCCTCATTCTCTATTAATAGATCATGCAGAAGTTTTGCTTTAGTTGATCATCTTCATCAAGGAGCTACGGAAAAGCATTACCGGGGAAATGCCCACCTCTGGTTTTAAGGCTGCTGGTTTATATTCATCTTTGTTAGTTGCAGAGATTAATGGTGAAAATAATCTCTTGGACTTTTCTTAGTGTACAAATGATATATGAGCACTTAAAAAATCTGATGTAACTGGATCTTGGTATTTTGGGGGTAAAACTCACCTGGGAAGAAAATATAGCATTTAACAATAGAAAAGAAAGGTTTATCAGGCTAAAATTTCCTTTGGTGAGATAAAGGGGTTCTGCTTGCAGAAGCGTGGGAATAGTGGCTGATGAGTCCCAGTTCCCACAATGCTTCAGGAAACAAATTATCATACAATATATGGATGTTACTGTTACTTAACAGATTGGATTAATCTTGAGAAGCTGGACTTTTCAAGTTGGCTGGCTGGGGGTGCATCTCCTTTAGAAATACATGTGTGTGCTTGTTTTTGTCCAAATTCTCTGCCCAGATCAGAGATTGGAGCTGCAACATTCTGTTGTTTGTTTGATTTTCATCACACCCTTTTACAGCATTTTGGGACTCATGTAAAAATATATGTAGAGAGAATAAATAAATGTGCTTTGCTGAGGTTTTTTTTTTTGTCATTTGTTTGTTTTTGTTTAATTTTGTTAACACTCTTGGGGTCACTGGTAAACCAGAAGTTCCCAAAGCAGGTCTGGCTCATCAGCTCAGCCTGACCACCTCCCTGAGAACCATGTGACTACTTTTCCTGACTCTCACTATCTACCAAGTCTTTGACTTACATTTCTTGATAGACCCAAGACCTCATTGGAAGGTATAGTTTAGGAATGTTAGGAGGAAATTCTAATGATATTTCTTTCATCTTTAGTCCACAGAGGTTGAATATCAAAAAATAAAATACTATCCGTGGGGACATTATTTGGTTAAGCAGTTTCTACATTTTCCTAGAGGAGCATTCTGGAAAACCTTTTTCTGTGGTTGACAAGTGATTGTTCTGGTAGGAATGTGCTGTCAGTGTTGAGTCATTAGTGGAGATTGTGTCTCCATTGGAACTGGCTCACAGCCCCAGATTGATCCCTAATAATAATGACACTAATGCTTGAGTATTACAAAATATGCATGCTACCAAAAAAAATAGGAACACATTTTTATATCGATGTGCACATATTTATAAATTGAACAAGACTCAAGGAAGTTAAAGAAGTTGTCCACGAACACACAAATTGTAATGGTTTAATTTGGCTTCTAATCTAGGCTTCTCATCTCTTAATTCTTTTATTGATGTTCTACAGTAAAGAGAACTAAGATTAATTAGACAACTATTATAAATGGACTGCCTCCCTAGGCACTTTACACCAGTTGTCTAAATTAATTTTGTGATTAATAGTCTACGTTCAGTGAAAGAGAATCACCATAGAACTCTAAGGCAAAAGCTGCATTCTCTAGGCCCTTGAGATTCAAACTGTGTTGGAACCTATGTTTGTCACCAGAAATAGTAAGAGGACAGTTCAGTCAAAGCCTGAAAGATCAAAATATGACTGGTGCTTGTGATCTGGTGACTCTCCTTTTGTTCATCGGAAGTGGCTAGCAGTGGATGGTAAGGCGACATAGACTATACGTAGATAACAGTCAGCCCCAAAAGGGTGTCTTCACAATAGCAAATGTTCATGCTCTTAAGAGTCTACCAAATAAGAACTTTGAAGTTACCATGACCAAGCCAGGACCTGCGAAGCTGAAAAGCCGCTCAAGCTCCCCATGGTGAGCAGCTTTTAAAAAATGTTTGACTAGACCTTCGTTCATTTGCTTTAACCTGAGGTTTTGCTTGGTAGTAATAACATGACAT
This sequence comes from Equus przewalskii, assembly GCF_037783145.1. Classification (NCBI taxonomy): domain Eukaryota; kingdom Metazoa; phylum Chordata; class Mammalia; order Perissodactyla; family Equidae; genus Equus; species Equus przewalskii. Next base: position 21,898,451 of record NC_091848.1, read on the forward strand.
TTAGTTTGTATTTAAGAAGATTCTACACCACAAAAGTATTGTTGCATATAAAGAAAATAAGGATTAGAAAACGTTTAAGAAATGTATTTAAAATTTAATAAAAATGTGGATCAAAGCAATTTGGTCTTGGCTTTTCTTGCTGAGTTTTCTGATGTTTGGATATTCAAGAGCCTCAGAGCTCCCCATCAGACCATTTCAAATTGCTCATGGACAGAATTCATCCTCCCCTCTATTTTTTTTTGCTTTTGCTGTGGTAATAAATTACGACAAACTTAGTGGCTTAAAACAACACAAATTTATTATCTTATGGTTTTGGAAGTCACATGTCTAAAATGAGTCCACAGCGCTGCATTCCTTTTGGATGCTGCAGGGGAGAATCTGTTTCCTTGACCTTTCCAGCTTTCAGAAGCCACATACATCCTTTGGCTTGGGCCCCTTCTCCATCTTCAAAGCCAGGAAGCAACACAGCATGTTCACATTTCTTTCTCTCTATCCCTCAGCTTCTTGTCACATGCCTTTTGTCTGACTGACTCCTGCATCCTTCTCATAAGGACCTCTGAGATTACATCAGGCCCACCCAGATAATCCAGGATAAACTCCTCATCTCAAGGTCCTTAACCCGGTCACCTCTGAAGAGTCCCTTTGCCATCCAAGGTAACATTCACAGATTCTGGAGATTAGAGTATAGATGTCTGTAAGAACCATTATTCAGCCTACCACATCCCTTGATCCTCAGGAAGAGCACTGTTTTCCATTTCCTCTGTCATGAAATGGTGCTGAGATCAGTGGTTCTTCACCTTGGCTGGAGAGACTTTAAAAATTCCAGTGCCCAGGGTGCACCCCAGGCTGATTACATCGAATCTCTGGGGGTGGCTCACAAAACATCAGGTATTTTTAAAGCTCTCCAGATGATTCCAATGTGCAACTAAGGTTGAGAATCACTACATGTTTTCTTTTTTCAGATGAGGAGACAAAATCTGACAAACCAGTCTTGCCCTACTCCCACGTAGAAGAGGAAGTGTGGAGAATGTTGCATACATATTAAATGACTGGATTGAACAGGGCATTTTCATAGGTCATGGAGGCAATGAATAAAACATTTGAAATCAAACTGTCCTCTAGATTTATTCCAAAAGTAGGCTTGGTTCTGTCATTTGTTAGATTCTTATTAATAATTTAAATAATGGGAAATGCTTATTAATAATAAATAAATACTAATATAATAAATAAATAACATTGTGTCATATACCAAATTGCTCAACTGTGTTGGACAAAGGAACATGTTCATTAGCATTTTTAACACTAAAAACACAAAAACATCTCACGCAGAGAAGGCATTATATCAACGCATGTGTAATAAATAATAGCTACTACTTAATGCACTTTGAATAAATTACCTCCTTTAATTTAATCTTCTCAATAAACTGTTTGAAATAAATATAAATAATATTCCATTTTACAGATGAGAAAACTGAGAACTAGAGAGGCTTAGTGGCTCTATCAAAATCATACAACTAACAAGTGGCAGAGCCGGGAGGCACACCTAAATGTGATTCTTAGCTACCCTGGACCACTTCAGTTCCAGCCGGTGAAGGCTTTAACTAACTTTCTTGTGCTCCGGATTCGCAATTGTAAGAACTATGATCCCAGACCAAGAGAACAGAAGCAGCCCAGGCCAGAAAGTGGCCTGTAGTTTTGCAACAGGCTGGGTGTGGTCAGGTTGGTTTGCAGCACATAATGAAATTAGAATGAGAAATTTTACTACAAAGCAGAAGCCTGCAGGCAGTTTGATTTTTCCTTTGAGATTATAGCACGTGCTTTAAACCATCCTCAAGATGACATTCATTCCTATTTGTGTGTGTTTCACTTTGAAAATACTGATCATTTGGAGGTAAATTAATTTGTTACATTTTATTTTTAGCTTATATATGAAATATCTCAATTTTCTTTTCATGAATCAGTGCTCCTCAACCTGATCTTTAAATCACAAGGATTAGAGTTACCTGCTTGTTAAAAATATACTCCCTGGATCCCACTTTAGATCATCTGAATCAAACTTTCTGAGGTCAGGGCCTAGGAAACTGTCTTTCTTTTTACAAACCCATCAGGTGATTTGTGGTAGAAATTGATTTCATTTGTCCAAAATTTAGATTCTGAAATCAATGCTCGTTACAAAGATTTAGACAGACAGTACAAAGCTTCAGGGAAGTTGGACAATGATAATGATATAGTCCATATTCTATTTTCCTCTGTCGTCATTTCCTCGAGTTAACTTCTTCCTGCCCTTGTCCTCATTCATCAAGCATTAGCTGACACTTCCACAGTGTGCAGCCACTAGGCCAGCCTGGGATACATGACTGTTGTCAAATAGTTTGGGAGACTGCATACTTCATCTTCCCTGCCCCTACATAGTAGAGAAGTCCTGCTGTAAAGAAATTTGTTTGATATTGTTAAATCCAGCATTTTCTGAACATATTTATCTATACATACCCTTTTTTCAAAGAATATCTTTTATCTTGGAGAGTACCTCTAGAAAAAGTGGATGTGACAATGACATTTTGTTTTTACATATTAAAATGCAATCAATAATTGGTAGGATTTACTGGTAGTGCATTCATTGCCTTTTAAAACCACCATTGCTAAAGAGATAAAGGGTTAAGGACTATGGGTAGATTGTCTCTGCCCTGATGCTTTCTCTTAGAAAACTTGACCTGTACCAAAGGAAATAGAGGCAATCCTGAGTTTTAATGATTGTATCAGCCTTTACGTAAGGATCCTGACTGAAATATTTCTACTTGTCGTTAGAAAAGTGCAAACTCAACCAATTCAAATATTTTATTATAAATTTCGGTAAATAATTCAATATGATCATCTTCGTCTCTGTCTCATTATTATTTTTGTCTTTATTTGCTTTTAAATTATTAAGCAACACATGTACTTTTAAAAACTCACAAATCAGTGCTCACTTGATCAGCACATATACTAAAATTGGGACAATGCAGAGAAGGTTAGCATGAAGACTTAAATGCAAGACCGGAAGCCATAAAACCCCTAGAGGAAAATGTGGGTGGTAAACATTTTGACATCAGTCTTAGCAATGTTTTTTGGATATGTCTTCTCAGGCAAGGTCAACAAAGGCAAAAATAAACAAATGGGACTAGCAAACTAAAAAACTTTTGCACAGCAAAGGAAACCATCAACAAAATGAAAAGGCAACCTACTGAATGGGAGAAGATATTTGCAAATGACATATCCGATAAGCGGTTAATATCCAAAATGTATAAAGAACTCATACAGCTCAATATCAAAAAACAAACAATCCAATGAAAAAATGGGCAGAGGAACTAAATAGACATTTTTCCAAAGAAGACATACAGATGGCCAACAAACACATGAAAAGATGCTCAACATCACTAGTCATCAGGGAAATGCAAATCAAAATCACAATGAGATATCACCTCGCACCTGCCAGAATGGCTATTATCAAAAAGACAACAAATAACAAGCATTGGTGAGGATGTGGAGAAAAGGAACCCTCTTGCACTGTTGGTGGGAATATAAATTGATGCAGCCACTATGAAAAATAGTATGGAGGTTCCTCAAAAAATTAAAAATAGAAATACCATATGATCCAGCAATTTCATTTCTGAATATTTACTTGAAGAACACAAAAACACTAATCCAAAAGGTATATGCACCCGGATGTTCATTGCTTCAATATTTACAATACTGAAGAAATAGAAGCAACCTAAGTGTCCAATGGTAGATGAGTGGATAAAAAAGATGTGGTATATATATATGCAATGGAATATTACTCAGCCATAGAAAAGAATGAAATCATCCCATTGCAACAATATGGGTGGATCTAGAGAGTATATTATGCTAAGTGAAATAAGTAAGAGAGAGAATACTGGATGATTTCACTTATATGTGGAATATAAACAAAACAAACAAACAAACAAACAAAAACAGAAACAGACTCATAGATGCAGAGAACAAATTGATGGTTACCAGAAGAGAGTGGGTGAGGGGAAGGACAAATAGGTCACGGGGATTAAGAGGTACAAACTTCCAATCATAAAACAAGTAAATCTTGGGGATGTAATGTACAGCATAGGGAATATAGTCAACGATATTGTAATAACTTTGTATGGTGACAGGTGATTACTAGTTGTATCAAGGTTATTGTTTTGTAATGTATATAAATGTTGAATCACTATGTTGTACACCACAATTAATACAATATTGCATGTCAACTATACTTCAATTAAAAAAGGCATGAAAAAAACTCTCACAAATCAAACAGAGGCATATAAAGTACACAGTAAAAACCGAAAGTGACTCCCCATTCCTACCATGTCAGTCTTATTCCCTAGGAGTGTTTCTGCATTTCTTCCCATATTTTTTCCCATATTATGTTTGCTCAGGTGTATGTACACACACACACAAAAAAAATGTATGGGGAAATAAATATATATAATACAGAAAATGTATCATACTTAAAATAAGTATATAATTTTACAAAGATGGCATCATATATAGTTCTAAAATTCACTTTGTCTGTAAAATATTTTATCTTGGGTTTCTGAAGTCCCCTGGAAATAAGGCTGCTAGGCTCCTAATGCATGTTTCACAGTTTTTAAAGTACATTGCTATGCACTATGTAAATAACAACACCTGGACCTAGTCTTGAAAAGAATTCACATGAGTGAACTGCTTGCCCAAACATCCAGGTACCACTTGCTTAGTTAGTAATGTCTCAGCACATTATTACACGAGGATGTATTCTCACGCATTAGTTGTAAGTGTACCACGCTAGTTTCACAACTGAGTGCTATATAAACACATTGTTTGCAAATCAGACTCTCTTTAAATATGTTAGAAGAGATTACTACTTAAAGGAAAGCTAGTACAAATTTTATTTTACACCTAAGAATTCTATTGAAAAATGAGTAATTACTCCCTAATTCATGAATCTGAGTAATCCAGGTTTTTATAAATCAAACATACGGGTTTTGGGAATACTTTACAACCCCCAAAACAACAAGATAACAGAATGTTACTCTTACGAAGTCTGTGTCCTTTTCATTTATAAAATCATGATCAATAAGAAAGGTAAAGCTACATCTTTAAATAAAAGAGAATGTTCTTTCCACAACGTCATTTCTTTCTCCTATTATTTCCCCTTTTGGTGAGAAAGCAAAGGGAGGAGATTTTTGGTTTATTTGTACTGAACTGTTACTTGGTGAGATTTACGTTTAAAACAAAATACTCATTTGAGCGATAAAAATGCTCAGACAGTAAAGAAAGACAGAGACTAAAAGTGAAATTTCCCTCTTTAAATGCCACCCCTAACCAGAGTGCCACTCCTCAAAGAGAACTATGGTTAATAGTATCTTGCGTTTATCCTTTCTGGAAAAAAGTCTATCATATGCCAGATCTATATATCTTTTTTATTATTCCCCAAATAAAACCATACCATACACAATCTTCTGAACCTTGTCTTTTTCACTTAATAATATATGTTAGAACTCATCATATTGGCATGTACAGACTTATTTAATTCTTTTAACAACAGTGCACTCCTCCTTATCACTTCACCGTAATTCATTTAACCTAGCCTCAGTTTGGGGGCACTTAGGCTGTTTCTATCTTCTTCCTAGTAGAAACAGTGCTGCAGTGAACATTCTTATGCATATATCTGGGCACATTTTTCAAGAGCATCATTGGATAATTTCTGGCACTGATATTACCTGTATAGATTAAGAGGCATGATAATGCTCAAGGTTCAAAAGCATGTCGAGAAGCAAGAACTCTCTAATACTGGTAGTGGCAGTACAAATTTGGGGAAGGGCAATTTGATTCTGTTGTAATAAAATTTGAAATTTATGTATAGATTTATCCAGAAATTTTGTTGTCAGAAATTGACCTATCCACCTGGAACTAGTATAATCTTATACATCAGTTATATCTCAATAAAAAAGAAAGAAATTGATCCTGTCAATACATAGGATCACTTCTTATGGACTTAACCTCTTTTATTACATCTGTGTAGTACAGGGATTAGCATAGCAGAGCTGGAGAGGGATTTAGAAATTATCTACTCCAATTCCTGAGGTTCAAGGAGGTCAAGTTATGTAGTGAACAGGTACTCAATAAAAGAGCAGTATGGAAGTTATATACTAGCTGCTAGATATTCTAAAAGAGATGGACAGTTAGACACATCCTTTTCCTCTCAGGCCTCCATCTCATTGACCATAGTCACTATATTGCTCTCTCTCTTCCTTGCTGTGTCTGTCCTTGTGCTGTTTTGTTAGATCTTTATCAAAGGTGTAGCACTGTAAGTTTTAGATCCCAGGAACACTTTTCCACAGAGGATGGCTTCACTCCATGTGATTGAGGGCGGGAGAGAATAGGAGAGTGACCAAGGTTAGAAAAGTGAGTGAGGGACCTGGCATCTGTTCTTTACAGGATGAGAATTAGAAAGGATCAGGGGTCAGGATGGTGTCCTTAGTGAACTTAGTCACTCCAAAAAAGGAAGAGTATTCGCCAGTCGTAGGTCTGTAGAACTCACAATGTAAGTCAGACATTTCTGCAGCCGGTATCAATTAACTGGTCAGTTAGGGAGGTGTTTCATCAAATGATAAGTTTGTAGATTTTTAATACTCAACATCTTAATACATGGTATGGATGGCAAACAGCCATCTATACATATATATAGCAGAACATACATACAACAGGCAATTCAAACAAAAAAAGAAATTACTAATAAAAAATGGGAAGAAAATGTCCATCCTACTTAAAGACAAAATAAAAGCAGTCATAAGGTGCTACTTTTCTGTCCAACAAGTTAGAAAAAAGTATTTTTTATATAATAATGTTATTGAATTTTCCTTGAAATGGGTGCAGCTTTGCAGGAGGGAGAACCTTGTAAAAACACCGTCGACAGTATAGACTTAAACCCTGAAACATTTTGGGCTAATAATCTCACTACTCAGACTTTAGCCTGAGAATATTGTTCAAAAGAAGAAAGTTGCTATAATCACTGGGATGTTACCCACAACTTTAACTACAAAAATTGAAAGCAGCTTAAAGTCCAATAAATGAGGAATGGTGAGTAAAATTGTGATAGGTCAAAAAGATGAAACATTCAATAGATGATTATTATCAAAGCCGTATAACTTCATGAGCAGATATTATGATATATCTGTAAATTCAAGAAGTAAAACTACACACACTGTGATTAACAAACTGAATGTGTGTCTGGATATGGATAAGTTCTGGAAGGAATACGCACACACGTAAACATACACACAACATAGAAAGTAGACTTTGTATTAGAACAGGAATATGAAGGTTTTTTTCCCTCTATTTGTAATATTTTATTTGATTTATATTAAGAATAAAATTAAACAATAAAAATAACAAAACTAAAAAGGCCTATAAATATTGTTGTTTCTCATAAGATTTTCTCCTGCCCATTCCGTACATATTCATGGTTGTTCCTACGTAGGATGTGAAGAAAAGAAGAGAGATATTTTGCTCCATATATATAATTTCAGGTAGAGCTTTCAGAATTTAAGCACAATTCCAACATGATCTCTTAATTCATTTTGAAACAAGAGGACCCTAATGATGTGAAAATAGACTCAAATCAAATAAGACTTTAAAAATGGTTGCTTTTTTAAAATGTGAGAAGATGCACGCTCATTCAATGTTTCAACATTTCCAATGACAGGAAAGTCATTAGCTCACAGAGCAGCATACTCAATTTGTAAATTTCCATTCATTCATTCATTATATAGGCAGTGAGCTGTTCTCTGTTTAAATGAACAGTCTGACAGCAGCAAAACTAAAGTGGGGAGACCAGTTAGGAGGCCTTCTCATAGTGTAGGTGAGAGATGATGAAGCCTGAACTAAGTCAGCACCAGGAGAGGAAAATGGAAGAACAGATTTAAAACATAGAAAACAGATCCACTAAACTTGATGACTAACTCTAGTCCAGATTCAAGGGGAGGGGATTCGTTTGCACCTCTCAATAAGAGGAGTAGACAAGAATTGTGGCTATCTGTAATCTGTCATACCCTCTTTTCATCTTCCATAAATTTGTTTTAAAATCTGCTGATCAGAGAGCCCAGACATCTATATTGTCTCTTCTTTTCATTTTTAAATGCTCACTTCTTTTCTTCCAATGTGATACAATTTTCTTAGTTGTTCAGATTTTCTTTCCTTTTTGAATCAGTTTTCTCTGTTAAGATCTGTGACCACAGAATAATCTAGATTTTGTATGTTAATTTTTAAAAATCCATTTTTCTGAATTCTAAACAGTGCTTCTCAGAGGTTAATGTGCATATAAATCACTATGTGATCTTGTTAAAATGCAGATTATGATTCTCTGGTCTGAGCTGAGCCTGAATTCTGCATTTCTAACAAGCTCCCTGCTTATGCAATGTTGCTAGTCCTCACACCTCACTTTGTGTTGCAAGGGTCTGCAGTATCCTGCCTAATTCCAGCATTACTTAGCTCACTTGGCTCCGTGACACTTTACAAGTCAGTTCTTCCTTTGGAGACAGAATACAGTCCACAATGATATTATTTCCTAAGCTTTTTCAAGTGATGTAAGTCAAACCCCTAATTTATCAAATGCTCTTCTCTTAGTAAAATATATGTCCAGGTAGCTGAAGTTGCCTGTGTCATAAATATATCTTGTCACTGTGCCTATTTTGTACTCTGTAAGATACTGATAAAAATTTTATGGAGTCCCATACCAGTGGTATGAAGCAGGTGTAGGTAGGTTGCCCCAGGTCAAACAGCTGATAAGTCATAACTGCCCCCTCTTTAACCTGGATCATCAGCCTCTAAACTATAAAGTTAAAAGGAAAAAGAGTCTGATGAGGGTTCCTAAGACAAGCATTGCTAAAGTCTGAGAAAATAAAACTCAAGTGGGGTTTCTGGGTATGTGGAAAAAATAAAACTATCCATTTGGCCATGAGAAAGAACATTCTTGATCCATTTTCTGTTATTTGCCATAGATGAAGAAATACTCTTACCATCTCAAGATCCCCAAACAGCTATAAAGACATGAGCAACGTCAAACGTCCCCCCTCCCCAGTCCCCCAAGAACAGGCTAGGTGTAGCGATGGCATTGTCATGTTGAAGTTGTATTGAGTGCTTTTCTTCTTTGTTGAACACCAAGAATCAGGTCTGGGAAAAATCTGTAAGTACTATAATTAACTTCAATTTTAATTTCTGGGTGTCTTTTTTTCTCCTGGCTGCTGCCAAGGTTCTCCTTCAGTCCCATCAGTTAGAGCAGCTTCCACAAAACTCAGGCCAGATTCCCTTTGGCAATTTTTATGAGGTTTCAGGGTGATGTGCTCAAGTCCTTCTGGGAAACTCAGAGCCAAATTAAGATATGGGTTCACTGTTTAAAAAAAAGCCACCAGTTTCAAGAAGCCAGTTTATATTTCTCAGTTTGGGGGAGACCTTTGGGAGATGGATTTTTAATACTTCTTGGTTTCAGATTGTTTGGGAATACATTTAATTTTTAGTTCATTTTCTTTGTAGTTTTTTATTTTTTAATTATTCTCTCCTTTCCTCTTACTATTCCTTTTCTTTGTATGTGTTCATACATAGCTCTGTGTGTATTTGTTCTGTTATGAATTTAAAGCTCTGAAAGACCCAGAAAATTTATCCCTCCAACCTACTCCAATGCTTTAAATTAAGGTCTTCACTTCTTTTAAAATCTAGTTTTTGTTACTTGGAAGTCACATTTCGTATTATCCAATATAATGCCTGTTTACCCACAAACTAATAGTGCACCACAGAGAGAACAAATGGAGTAAAAATAGAATCTATTTGAGGAGTTAGATTTAAGGAATAAAAAAGGCCTAGTGTGCAATTTGTTGCAGGGAGAGAACAAGGTGTTGACTGACTCAAAGGCTAGAAGGCATCCAGATCTCTTCTGGAATTTATTGTGGAGTAAGAATGTGCATGGTGTACTAGGTGTTCTGGGTTTTAAAACATACAAAATATGATTTCAGTCCTCAAGATGCTCACAGTCTGGACGGGAAGACAGATAAGAACATAAAAAGCAAAGAGTAATACTAAGGGAGTAACATAGGAAAGAGATTTCTTTCAATGGAAGTAGAGGAGACTGGAAAAAGTTCATGGAGATGATTACATTTGAGCCAAAACTTAAAGGATGGGCAGGAACGCAGTAACTAAGGGTGAATGATAAGGAGAGTTAGAGAGAAAAAACAACTTAGGCTGTTATCATCCATGGAGGTGGGAAAGGGAAAGCCATGGATAGGGAATGTGTGATTAGTTGAAAGATGTGCATGAAGGACTATAGAATTGGAAGCTAGAAAAGGAAACCTTCTTTTTTATAATTTTACCAGTGGCATGTTTCCTCTAAGACCAATGCTTTTCACTTGTTTTTATAAGCTCACTTCCTTTCCATACGGACTCTTGACTGAGAATCACTTCGAGAATTTTGTATTCATTGATAGGTATCAGGAATAAGGTTTTATTTTCCTTCTTGGACTTCATAGCACTGTGTCTCCTGTATATAGTCTCCATCACTTTTCAGGCATGTATATATTCTTTTGAACTGTGGACATCTAGCCACAGAAGATAAGTTTATGTATTGTGAATATGAGATGGGTAACACAATTTATTTCATCAGGGCTTAATGAAAGCAGGACATGTCACTGATATGTCTTCTTTTTTTTCTTTTCCTTGCACAGTTGACTTTTAATTTTATTCCATCTTGTAGTTTATATAGGATGTCTCCATTTCTATTATGAGAGCCATTTAAAGATACTGATTGAAAGAATTCTCTTTGAATTAATTTGACTTGAACTTAAATTGCCATATTCTGACTTTTCTCTAGGCTCAAGTGTGAATATCTGGTTTTGTTCCACAAACATCGTCAGGTTCAAACTCAGTATCACTACTTTCTCAATAATTCTGACTGATTTTTGTCATCTGATCTAAGTTGTATCCATTCTCTGGGCTTCAGTTACTTCCAGAGAAATATGGACGTCATGGATTTTTAGGAATGCCAGTGATTCTAAATGTATACAAAGTGCCTTATTGTTTAAATTTGTCCCTTTATAATGTATTACCTAATTACTTAATTCATTAGGAGGTTTTGAAGGAAACTTTATGACAAGATAGGATTTGAGGGCCATCCTCTCGCATCTGGAAGCTCTTTCTTGACTCTCCCACTTCAAAATCCTACTTTCCACAGCAAGAAAATTTTGCATTGCTGAAGGTTAAAAAAAAAAGAAGAATATTTGATTTTTGATAGCTCTCCCTAGGCTTACATCTAACTTATTATCTTAAGAGCTAGAAGTCCTCATTTTTTAGGAAAACGTATCATCATTATTTTGTTGGACTCATAAAACCATAGTATTTCGAATTCCTATATCGTTTAAAGTGAGTGTTCCTGTGCACATTAAACGTATCATAGGTCACAGATAACTCTTCATCCAAATATTGACTAGTAAGAGTAGCTAGATTCTGTTCTCACTTGCACTTATACTCTTTTTCAAGATGTGAGGGCAATGCGTTTTCCTCTTGCCTCCATCTGCTTCCCTCACCCCCTCTTCTTTTGCTCACAGCATGGAAACAAGAGTTACAGCTTAGCCTGTTTTGCTTATGGAACTGTGCCAGAAGCAGTTTTGAAGGTGTTTTAAAAATGAAGACATCTGGCAGCTGGCATACTTGCAATTCATTTGCCAAAGACAAGTTGCATGCTGCTGGAATTTTCAACTGAAGGTCACGCACCAGGTAAAAAGCAGTCATGTGGAGCTGGTGCGTAGGAAGCCTCACACTGAAAAATTGTTGGCTCTGTGAGGTTGGGTGGGCTCAATCAAGAAGCATGCTTGTCTCCTTGTCCACCCCCCGTTGTCACCAGGCCCCTTTAAAAGAGGTAAGAGGAAAAAAACATACAAGCCAAGAAAATTGACAGTGAATCACAGTGCTGTGACGTGTCAGCAGAATCCCTGAAAAATAGGCATGAGGAGGGGTGCTAAGGAAAAAAGGATGAAAAGAGAACTTAACGTAGTGTTAGACAAATATGTTCCTGTCAGTTGAGTGGTCCGCCTATTTCAGAAGGAAATAGCCTGAGGGATTACGGGTTTACAGCCCTTCCCATTAGCAAATTCCTAATGGCATACGAATGCGTACTCTGTGACGGAGAATTTACTTGATGCTGGATAGTATTAGCACAGTATTTTGGGTTTTCTGTTTTAAGATATTTTCTTGTAACTGGGAATCACTAAATACTAGTGCCAAATCAATTGGTTTTGTGATTTTACGCTTGCAAGTGAAACTATGTTTTTGTTTTTCTGCAACAAGAGTTAGACTGTAAACATAGGTGTTTCCTTATGAGATTCCCACTTGAACTAACAGAGCAAGGGGGGACATTATCTCACCACCGTGACAACCTCTCACAAATTCCGGAGAGCACTTTAAAAGTAAGGTGGGCCATATTTGACATATAAGCAATGAGATACATGTTTGTAAAGCAAGAATTAGAGATTTTTTGTATTCGACCTTGATATATTTCTATGCAACAAGTTTGTATTTTTTTTTCTTCTCTCCTTCAAAGTTCAGGCCTGTTGTCTTAAGTGAATGTCCTATCTTCTGTTCCAAACACTATGTCTGGAGGTATTGGTTAGTGGAGAAGAACGAAGGAGATAGTGTCGTAGTTACAATTTTGTTGTTGAGAGCGGTTGGCCCTCACCTCACCCAAATGGAGACAGACTTACTAGCTTTCCAGAGGCTGCAGACCTGTGGTCTAAGTGCGAGATCTAGTCCAAAACTGTGTTCATTTGATGCAGTCACTGTGACCAGAGTGTTTACATTTTTTAAAATAAGTTGACAGGAGAGTTCACATTTTTAAAAATCTGGATTTTCAGTTTCTTTGGTGAAAATCAGAAAATCAGGCATCACTGCCCACAATCCCTCCTGAGAAGGGTCTGCTGGCCCTGGCCCCCTGCAGATGGTGCCGGGGGTTCTCTGGTCACCGGGTCCTGCCGCCCCCATTCTCTCCTCACGGCTGAGTGCAAAGTGCTTCTTCATTGCGTACCTGCTGTTGTTTTTCTGAATTCAGAGTGAAGAGGAAAGTGAAATAGTTCATGCATCTTTGTCTTTGTCAAAAGAGGGGAAAGGAAAATAGGCCAGAGGGACAAGTGTTTCTTATACCAGGCCCTTTGCCCAGCGTGGTGTTACCTCTCTGGCTCCTGCCATCCCCTGCGTTTGTCTCCTTTCTTACGTGACGCACCTCCTCTGCCCACCTCGGGTTCTGTGGGTTGAGACTCCGGGGATTCCTGCTGCTCCTGGCCCAGCTGGGATCACTAAACCTCTACCCCACCACAGAACTGGTGCCATGCCCCGAACGGAGCCTTCTTAAAGATACCCCGCACACTGGCCATTCCTGGCTTTCAAATGCTATCGAGGGCTGAGAGGGCAGGAGGGGAGGAGGCCAGGGGCAGTAAACTATTTGATAATATTATGTCACTTAAAAATGTGCTTTTTGTTCATTAATTTACTTGTAAACTGGTCTTGCCTTTGAAAGATTTTTCTACCGAGCCCTGCTTCTTTCATTGAAATTTAGTGGTTACAAAATCTGGGGATATTTTTCTTTTTTTTTAAAGAGAAAATGCCATAAACACATATGGGGACATAGTACCCGGTAGAAATGAAGACATCTGCCTGGTGCTTTTAGTGGTCGGATATGAAATCAATGAAGCAGTAACTCCTCTTTCCACGGGGGCCATCTGTTTAGTGCACTCGCTCCCTGAGGAGAGTTTTACAGTTTTCAGAATTGTAAACTATGTGAGGTACTTGCACACTCTACCTCATGTAATCTAAAGACTCCAGAGATAAATTATAAATGCTTAGAAGTGGGTCTTAGAAAGAATATTGATGATATATCAACTCTTCATCTTTCCTTTACGACTTGTTTGTTTTTTGTTTGCTAGTCAAGTGCCTGTCAGACAAGACAACTCTGAATCCCTGCCATGTTTTTCATTCATCACGTAAAGCTCTCCATTCAGTATCTGAAGCCTAACCTAAGGAGTATTATTTCACTGCGGAGTCTTGTATCTCTGAAATGACCCTGCAAAATCATTACCACAGCAACATTACTTCTCATTCTCCTGTGCGTGATTTTAGGTCTTTTTTATTTATACAGAATTTCATTACTGGATGAAAAGGAAGCAGAGTATAGTTTGTAGACAGCAAATATAATCTCAAGGAAGAAGCATCCTAGGGGAGTTGGGAAAGTGAAAAATGTAGATTATTGGAAATAGGTGCATTTTCAAGGAACAATTTCTGGTGTGTGTGTGTGTGTGTGTGTGTGTGTGTGTGTGGTAGTAGAGTGGCAGGGACTTAAGTTATTCTTTTCAGTATTAAATTTAAAAAATCAAGGTACTTTGGAAGTGAAATTAAGTTGAATAAATGTGAAGAAATCTGCACATAATCATATAAAAGTTAACCTTAAATATCTGAAGAATGGGGCTAGTTACACTTTTTTTCATGATGGGAATATTCTTAACATTCTGTCAACAGATTTTACTGAGCACATACTATACATAAAGTACTCCAATTATAAAAGGAAATTGCAATCGAATTACTCAAAACCCCATTTTAATTTGGTCTTGAAAAATGTATTTTATGTTAATATTTATTGAAAATGTAACTGATGCCTGACATTTGAATAATGATGAAAAGTGTGCAATTGGTTCATATTTATTTTATGATTTTTTTTCTTGAAAATAGTTCTGCGGATTAAGTAGCAAGGTGAATATTATTGTCTCTGCTTTGTGATTCAGGAAGGCTAGGTGACTCATCTAAGAGTGTACAACAAAGGAATATGTGGTGGAAACACTTTCCTGACTCAATGCTTTGTCCAGCTCAATACTGGAAGAGACAGTTCTGTCCTCTTCATTGTTATTACTATTGATGTTAAAATATAATAGTGAATTTGGATGGCGTGCTCTTGGGCTTTAGGTTTTAAATTTTGTGTTACTCATTCACTCATCCAACACTGAGTACATGCTATATGCTAAATACTATGATAGGTGCTGGGTCTACAATTGAAGATAAAACAGACATGGTCATAAAGTTTACAGGCTGATTGTAAAGACAGACATTAAATAAATTATTACACTTACATGTATTCCAGGAACACACCAGGCATGCTCGTGCACTCGGGCATTTGCATTTGCTGTTGTCTTTGTTTAGACAGTTCTTCCCCTGATATCCACATAGCTCCTTCCTTCACTGTCTTCAAGCCCTTACTCAAAGGTCAACTTTCTCAGCTGAATGATGCAGAAGTCTAAATACAGTCAAATGAGCATCAAATATGAGGATAAATTGAAGGCATTTTAAGAAATCCATTCAGAAAGAAATACTCAAAAAAGTACTCAAGAAAACAAAAAAGATTTTAGGAGAAAGAAAGACATTGAATGCAAAAAA
Organism: Equus przewalskii; assembly: GCF_037783145.1. Classification (NCBI taxonomy): domain Eukaryota; kingdom Metazoa; phylum Chordata; class Mammalia; order Perissodactyla; family Equidae; genus Equus; species Equus przewalskii. The sequence continues at coordinate 21,913,940 of NC_091848.1, forward strand.
TAAGAAAAAAAAGAAACCAATAAGACATACGGCTAAGGATAGATCCTCAGAATCATGTAAATTTTTAAAAATACTAATAATCTGGAACTAAACTCCAAATGAGCTCAACATAAAATTTGAAGGTGAAGCCAGTGTCAGTGGAGGGGAAAATGATAGCATGCTCTAGTTCATTGTCTTTTATTGGGGGAAGGTGTATACATTTAAACATATGAGTTAAAAATTCATGGCTCAACACTACAGGAATAGAAACAGAATATGTAATTTTTAAATCTCTGAGGAAGGAAAAAAGTGGGGAAAACTCAAACAACTCCAAAAAAAAGATAAAGAAAGAAAAAAAGAAATTACTTTTAAAAAAAGGTGAGTATTAAATATTTAATAGTGGTAATATGTCCAAACATTTTAATAATCACAATGAATGTAAAATATTAATTCTCCTATTAAAAGGCAGAGATTGTCAGATTTTATTTTAATCTAACTATTTACTATTTACCAGAGAAACTTCCAAAACACAATGACACAGCATAACTAAAATAAAGGGATGGACAGAGATAGTTCAGAAAGATGCTAATTAACAAAGAAAAAGACCAGTTAAGGCAATTTTAACATGGCATAAGTCAGATGTGGGGGCCAAAATTATTAACTTGGACAAAGAGGAAGATTTCACACTATAAACAGAACCATCTATCAAGATATAAAAATCGCAAATTTTAGATAGCTAACCATTCAGCTTTGACATATATATAAAACAAAAACTGTTAGAAATACAAGTCGATATCATTAAATCCGTAATCTTAGTGGGAGAATTTAGTACACCTCTCTTAGAATTTGATGATTAAAGTAGAAAGAGAAAAAACCGTAATAAGGATACATAGGGTTTTAACAATACATATAACAAAATATGTATACACATATCCAACAAATAGAGAATACACATTTATTTCAAATGCAAGTGCATTATTTATTTTTAAAATTTACCACATTATGCCTCAGGAAACAATCTCAATAAATTTCAAAGAAAAATTAAAATTACACAGACATGCTCTAATTTTAATTCCACAAAATCAGAAATCAATAAAAAACTGATAGCTAGAAACAATCTAACTACTTAGCTAAAACTGTTTACATTTTTAAAACAATTCCTGGGTTAAGAAGGATTAGTAAAACATATACAAGAGAATGTAATGAAGACATAATATATAAAAACGTGATATTATGTAGCAAATTATTAAGAGAATAGTGTCTCGAGAAAAGATAATTTAATATTCAGAAATCTACTTGTGTAGTTCACTCTAGGAACAATAAAAGAGGACAACAATATGGTCATCTCGATACATTCTAAATTTTTAAAAAATAAAATTCAACGACACATTTTTTTTGTTAAAATTCTTAGCAAGCTAGGAAAAGAGGAAAACCTCCACACTTTAATAAAAAATGTTCATGTCTGCGTCTCACAGTACACCAGTCAGTAATGAAACTGGAAGTATTCCCAGTGAAGTCGGGAATAAGATTCAAGATTGTACTGGCTGTCCCAGGCAATGCAATAAGAAATAATAATAATAATAATAATAGGACTAATAATAATATTAAGTAAGAGCTATAAATGTTAGAAAGGAAGAGAAAAAAGTCGTGATTTCTAAATAATATGATCTTGTACTTTGAAAATCCCAAAGAAATAACTAAAGAAATTATTAGAATTGATAAACGAGTTTAACATAGTAACAAGATTAAAAAAAAACTCGGAGTTTTCCTATACACCAGCAATATCTGATTAGAAGATATTCTGAATATTGTTCACAATTGCAAAAAGGGAAAAGCCCACAAAATATGTAAGATATTAAGAAATATACAAGATTTGCATGAAGAAAGTAGTAAAACATTGCCTCAGTGATGGATGGAATTACTCAATATTGTAAAGCTGGCATTTCTCTTCAGATAAATCTATAATTCAATGCAATGTCAAGCAAAAACCTAAAAGCTAATCCTAAAATATATCTAGAGGTGGGACTGGTCAGTAAACTAAAGAAAAATGAGAGTAAAATATCCTCTCAAACCTTCTAAAATATCAAATCATGTTCAGAAATTTAAAAAGGTTGATATCAGGGGCAGACAAATATATATGCAAATAAATAGAATAGAATCAAGAGTATAGAAAAGTGAATTTAAGATAATGTAAAGATTGTATTTCAAGCCATTAAAGACAGGAAAATATTTTCATAATATTGGAGTAGGACAAGCCCAGTTAAGACAAAACCTGGAAGCTAAAAATCAAATGACTGATAGATATGAATACATAAAATCTAAAACCTGTGGATGACCCAATAAAAATCCATAAACAAAGTTGTGACAAACAATAGAGTGGGAGAAAATATTTGCAATATATATAACAAGGATTGTATACAAGATATATAAAGAACTCCTAATAAGTAAGAAGAAAAAAGATAACCCAATAGAAAAAAATGGGCAAAGATTACGACCAGGCAATTTTAAAAGAGGACACATTAAATGGTAAATTAACAAACAAAAATGTGTTCCACATCACTACTAGTCAGAGACATGAAAATCAAAACAAAAGCGAGCTATAATTTTTCAGTCATCAGATTAAAATAAAATTAATTTTTTTTTTTTTTTTAAGGATTGGCACCTGGGCTAACAACTGTTGCCAATCTTTTTTTTTTTTTTTTCTGCTTTTATCTCCCCAAACCCCGCTGTACGCAGTTGTATATCTTAGTTGCAGGTCCTTCTAGTTGTGGGATGTGGGATGCTGCCTCAACGTGGCCTGACGAGTGGTGCCATGTCTGCGCCCAGGATCTGAACCCTGGGCCACTGCAGCAGGGCCCGCGAACTTAACTACGTGGCCACGGAGCCGGCCCTGGTAATTTTTCTTTTTAATTGCTAAGCTCTAAAGTTGAGAATGGGAGGAAATGAGTTGTCTCACATCCTTACAGCCAGTGCTTCCACCTTGGGACGTTTGTAGTGGACACTGTTGACTGTCTGCCCAGCATTTCCTCCCTCGAGAACTCTGATTTGTTCTGCATTGCTCCTCCCTTCCACAGCCCATGTGCTTCAAGGGAAGCTGATCCCATCCTCTGCTCTAGGGGTGGGTCCAATGGAACCAAAGGTCATCTCAACCCCTGCTCTCTCAGTCAGTGATTGGTCAAAATTCTGGACAATGAGAAACAAGGAGAATTTTGCTGGAAATTTTTAGAAAATTTCTTCCTCACGTATAAGGAGAACATGAAGAAGCCAAACTTACTTTCTCCCACAAGACATGAGCAAGGAAGAATGTAGCCCTAGAGCTTCTCTCATTACTGAAATTCCTCTTATGTGAACTAATACTTTTCCTATCATGTGCCAGGTAATGTTCTAGGTGCTAGGAACATACAGTGCATTAAACAGACAAAACTCACTGCTCGTGAAACATTCTACTTGGGGGAATAGAAATAAGAAAAAACAAATTAAATATATAGTATGACAAATAATAAGGCAAGGAAAGGGGATTAGAAATGCTAGGGTACATTTTAAATAGGATAGTCAGGGAAGGCCTCCCTGAAAAGGAGACATTTGAGCAAATTCTTTTTTTTTCTTTATTTAAAGATTGGCCCTGAGCTAACATCTGTTGCCAATCTTTTCTTTTTCTTCTTCTTCTTCTCCCCAAAGCCCCCCAGTACATAGTTGTATATTCTAGTTGTAGGTCCTTCTGGCTTTGCTATGTGGGACACCACCTCAACACGGCTTCATGAGCGGTGCTAGGTCCACGCCCAGGATCTGGGCCGGGAAAGCCCTGGGCCGCCGAAGTGGAGCATGCGAACTTAACCACTTGGCCATGGGGCCAGCCCCTTGAGCAAATTCTTGAAGGAGGGAGAAAGCAAGCCATGTTCACATATGAGAGGAAAAGATTCCAGAAAGAGGAAAAAGTCATTGCAAAGACACTGAGGCCCAAGTATGCCTGGCACATTCAAGGAAGAGCAAGAAGCCTAGTGGGGCTGGATCAGAGTGAGCAAGGAATAGAATAGTAGGAGACAAGGTCAGAGAAATAATAGAGGGCCCGATTCAGGGGAGGGGGCCTTGCAGACCATTATAATGGTGTTAGTTTTTTTGCTCTAAGTGAAATGAGAAGACATTGGAGGATTGAGAAGGGTGACATGGTTTTAGTTCCATTTTAGCAAGATAACTCTGGTTGCTGCGACCCTGTGGACAGCAGAGGGGAACCCTGCCCAGTCTTTTGCACCATCCTTTCACCTTCTGGTGCTATGTCAGACAATGCTCCACTGCTGTTCAAAGGGTTTTCATGGCCAGTTATTTTGGAAGAGAGTGACCAGGTCCTTCTTCGTAGTTTGTCTTAGTCTGGAAGCTGCACTGAAACCTGTCCACTATGGGTGACCGTGCTGGTATTTGAAATACCAGTGGCATAGCTTTCAGCACCACAGCAACATGCAGCCGCCACAGTGTGACAACCGACAGACAGGTGGTGTGGTTCCCTGACCAAGGAAATGAACCTGTGCCATGAATCCCAACCACTAGACCAGCAGGGCTGACTGGTTGTCAGGTTTGTTGAACTGTAGAGGGACAAGGGCAGAAGGAGGGAAGGTGGTTAGGAGTTCACTGCAATAATCTGGGGAGAATTGACCATTTCTTGGACCAGCCTGGTGGTGGAGTGGGTGGTGGAAAATAGATAAATTCTGGATATATTTTGAAGGTGGAGCCAACAAGATTTGCTGATAGACAGATATGGAGTGCAAGAAAAAGAGGAGAGTCAAGGAAGACTCTAAAGTTTGAGCTTAAGCAACTTCTGAGAGTGGAGTTGTCCTTAACTGAGAAAGGAAGCTGGCTGGGGGTGGAGGCGGGAGAGATCAGGGGTTGGGCTCACTTTTGTGAAGTCTGAGATACTTATGTCTCAAAGTGGAGACAAGTAGGCATTTGGATATTTGAGTCTGAATTTCAGTGGAAAGGTTGTTTTGGAGGTAAAAATTCAGGAGTTATCAGAATTCACATGTCACTTAAAGTCATGAGATTTGTTATAAGATCATCTTGAGTGAATAGAGAGAGAGAAGAGATAAAGGATTAACTCTGGGACACTCTGATGTTAAGATTTAGGAAAGACAGCAAGGATGAAAAGCCAAGGAGACTGAGAAGGAGCAGCCAAGAAGATGGGAGGAAAATCCAGGGAGGGATGGTGTCCTGAAAACTAAGTGAAGAAAGCGTTTTAGGGAGAAGGGAGCAATCAACTGAGTCAAATAATGCCAATAAGTCAGCATAGCGTAATAGCTAACATAAAGGCTCTGAAGCCATTCTGCCAGGCTCAAATCCAGCTCTGCCATTTATTTGCTGTGTGAGCTTAGAAAAGTCACTACACTCCTCTGTATCTCCTCCATCTATAAAAAAGACTATTATAATGGCTCCTATTTCATATGGTTATTGTGAAGCTTAAGTGTCTAAATTTGTTTAACACCCTTAGAATAATACCTGGAGTATAGTAAGTGCCTAATAAATGGCAGCTATGAGTATTATTTTTTTATTGTTGGACATTTTAATTATTTTTTATTCGGGGTTTTATTGAGATATAATTGACGTACAGCACTGTATGAGTTTAAGCTGTACAGCATAACAACTTGACTTACAAATATTGTGAAATGATTATCACAATAAGTTTAGTTAGCATCCCTCATCTCATATAGATACAAAAAGAAAAACACCAAGTTTTTGCCTTGTGATGAGAGCTAACTCAGCATCTACTCTCTTAACGTCCGAGTATACTGTGCCAGCTATGATTATTGTTACACTTAACAGTAGCAAGAATTAGTAACAATAGGAAGAATAAGAAAAGGACTGAGACTTGATCATCGGCTTTAGCAACGTGGAGGTCCTTTGAGACATTGGCAAAGAGCAATTTGGTCAGATGGTGGGAGCAAAAGCTTGTTTAAAGTGATGTCATGTCCAAGAGAAAATGGGAGAAGATGAACTGGAGACAATAAGTACAGGAACTCTTTCAAGAACTTTTTCTTGAAAAAGTAAAGAGGAGCAGAGAGATAAGTTGGTAGCTATAGATGGAAATTTGATGAGAGGATTTTTTATTTTAGGAGAAATAACAGGTTTCAAGTAGTGAGTGTGTTTAGTTTAAATCTACCATGAGTTACAGCTTTGCCCTAGAGGAGTGAGTCTGAAAGTTTGCTGGAGAGGGACAGAGAAGACGAGGGGTGTGGAGCACCACACAGGGACTGAGCTCCAGTCACCTCGCATTAAGTGTATCTATTTGTTATTATGTCTCCCACACATACTGCAAAGTAAGCTCCATAAGAGAGGGCCCTTGTTTTATTCCCTGCTATTTCTCCATCACCTTGAACAGTGCCTAGCATGCAGTAGGCATTCAATAAATATTTGTTAAATGGATGACTATTTTTGGCGAACATTTGAGGCCCAGAAAAGTTAAATAAATTGTTTTCCCAAATCATTATGTCAGAGTAGAACCTACCACCTGAGCCTCCTGATTCCCAATACAGTGCACGTTCAGTCTTAGGAAAGCCTGGGTGTCAGAGTTCACTCCCTGCTCCTCAAAGCAGTATCAGAGGCAGTTACAGCTATTGCAAAGGCGGAAATGAGGCCGAAAAGAATGGAACAACTTTCCCACTTCTTTCCAAGATTATCCTAAGTCACTGCAAACACTGTTTTCATTCTGTTTAAAAGTTAAATTTTTGTTGATGATGTGGCTGTTAGTTAAAACTTAGGAGTCTTGAGAAATCTATAAATGATCTAACAAAACTAGTCATTTGTTTAACAATACAAGTGAAAATGAAATTTTTGAAAATTACCACAAATCTTGACCTTCTTCCCAGTGCACACACACTCTATGTATTTTTCAAGGACTGCAAACAATTGAAAACTTGCAAATATGACTCCTTGAGGTAAAAAGTTACATTATATGTAAATGTAGCAGATGCTTGCACAAAGCTCACCACTAATAGGACTTTTTATGCAATTAGAAATAACCTTGAATCTCTTATGCCTCAGTTTAATAAACTATATACAGCATAAGATTGAAAGGTTAAGAGAAGAAGTCTATTTCTCTGTAGTATTTATTCCTGGATGTTTAGCGGCATTATTAAGCAGCAATGAATCACTCCATCCATATGTAAAACTTCCACACTCTGTATGCATACGTAAATCTTTCACATCATGTAAAAAATGGCACAGGTCTTTTTTACACATACATACATAAATGGGAATTTTTGCCCAACAAGAAGAAGACTGGAATTTACTTTTATTAAATCAAATTTTATAGCTGTTTTATAGTTCTGTAAAACCTCATAACTAATTAGAATTGAAGAAATATTTTTAGGAGAGTCAGGGACTATACAGTGAAGCTAATTTATAGGAGTATCCAGATAATTATAGGTAAATTACTAGACAGTTTCTACAGAAATATACAATGTATATATAAATCAACATAGATGGAGACATGTAACATGCCTGTATATGGAAGTTAAAAATTGGTTCTCCAATCATGTAACAATAAAGTGCCCCTCTTGATAAGTTTCTAAAAAGCATAACATTGTGAAATAAGACAAATAGTTTGCCAGACATTGTTTGTTTTTCACCTTACAACTTGCCTCATCCTTTCATCTAGTAATTTCAGTTCGGGATGAGTACTCAGGGAAATAATCAAAAGCAAGGAAAATACTATATGTTTGAAGATGTTCGTTGCAGTATTTTTTATATAATTGTAAAACTGGAAAAAACCTAGATGTCCAACAAGAGGGAGATAGTTAACTAAATTTGAGTCTGTCCACTTAATATTATATGTGACCATTAAATGCATAGTATAAAATGCTCACTGTATAGAAATACACATTTAATCTGTGTGTGTTTAATTAAACAGTTCAATCTCAATCAATTCAGCTATCATTGTATACGTATATATTTAACCATGTGAATGCTACCTGGGCTTAAGGATAGGGAAAAAAAACCAGATAAGTAGCACCCTTTATAAAATTTTGTCTTAAGAATGCTTAATTCTGTCTGATTGAGCCACAAGGCACATTGATAAAGATTTTTAGGTTCCCAGGGTAATTATAGTTCAGACCTGAACGATCACCATTTAGACTTTCTTATTCATTGCAACTAGCCTCATGAAGCAGAAAAATTTACGTTCTTGATTCCGGGTGTTTTGCTAGCCTCTTCAAGTCATTTTGGAATCCTTTTTCAGGCGATATGAAGTAACTCTATATTTCAGTGCACATCTTTGCTATAGAAACGTGATTTTCGGCTTTGCAACCCGAGGATGCATTCCATGTATGAATAGGAGTCTTTGTGCAACAAGAGTAAAGTCATCAGCTTCTATGCTATGAAGAAGAAATGTTCATCTCCTAATGTGCATATATGTAAGCCACCTCTTTAAAATCAGCCCCCTTAAATGGCACCGAGTACGCTTCTGTGTATGACACATCAATGTCCATTAATTGCATGAAGAGAACCGAGATTCCAATGGCAAAATCTGTAAAAGTAGATATACAAAGAAAAGTGGAAGCATCTGTTTAATATATACGACATTAGAATTTAATTTTACCTCTGTGATGCTTTTGTGTGGCTGCAGTGTTACAGCAGAGCACATAAGCATAGCCGTGCAGTGTCAGCAGGTGCATGCCACCAAATTACTGCTTTTAATTTGCATATTCATCTGCTAAGAAGCATGTCATTATCATATCAAAGGGATACTAAGCAACATCTAGCTTGGAGAGATGTGGCATAGTTTCAATAGGAGCAATTAATGCAAGATGAGGACTCTCTTTCTGTCATGTCTCCCAGGGCTAGCTGTAATCGGGCTGATTATTGGATACCAATAAGACCGAGGGCCCAGTTGGCACAGAATAAGAGAAGAACTGGAAAGGGAGCCTGCTAGTCCTCTCCACTGTACACTTGATGGCAACGTGATGCTCTGGTCACTCAAAAGAATCCTGCTCTTATTATAGACACTGTCTATATGCACTCATCTATTTCAGTTATCATAAAATAGCCACATGAGGTCCAAAAGTATTCATGTATTAAAAAAAAAGAATGATCTTGACTTTAGAGGGCACGTAAAAGGAAATGCGAAAGAGACATTAATGTTGTATTCACAAATACAGGTTTTTGTACTTAGGTAAATTTCATTTGAACAAACAAACATCATCTTCCTCGTTCAAGCATTTATTGAGCACCTAAGTATATGTCAGCCAGTGTCAGGTGATGGAGATGCAGACGCGAACTCCTCACAGTCCCTAATCTTGATGGACTTGCAGTTGAACAGGGGAGACAGACATGTAAATCAAACTACACTTGAATAACATTTTCTTCCTTATTGTTTATGAAATTAGAAAAAGTCACAAAAGTGCAAAGCTGACTTTTTGAGATGACAGTAAGGGCACGTGGTATCATCTCTTTTCAGGAAAGTCTTTAAAACAGAATTTTTAATTTTGGTTTAGTTTTAGAAATGATCTCACTTTTCCTCTCCTAATGGTAGTAGCTAAAAACAGTGTACAAATTTGAATACTTGAACAAAGGGAGTCTCAACAATTTTTAAAATTGTTCTATTGTTTCTCAATCTTTCATTGGTATAAGAAAGTGCTTTTAAAAGGCAAGAACCATTAATAACTTGCTTCCTGCAGTGCCTAGGATGGGATGATACAAACATCCACTTTCATTAATTTATTCAACAAATATTTTTTGAGCACTCACCATGTGCACTGGGGATACAGCTGTGCCTGTGCCTACCCCTGAGTTTACAGTCACACGTGCTCCTGTGTGTGAATATATGTACCAAGCACATGCCTAATGGAATGCTCAATGACATTCATTCAACAAGCATTTAATAAGCACCTTATGTGTACGAGGCTAGGGAAATGAAAGGGATATAAACTTTACCTTGGAAACTGCAAACCAGCAGTGAATACAAAAAAGGTTCCGAAATGACCGGTGGGCCTAGGACCAAATGGCTTATGTGAAACAAAACTTAAAAATAAGAAGATATTCTTTTATGGGTATACAATCTTCGAAGCAGTTTCAGACATCAACCAGTCAACTAAGTATGACCCCAGAAAGTTTACCAACCCCTTTCTTATCAATCACTGTGAAAATTTCAGAGATGAGGCCTTGGACCTTAGTATGCATCAGGGCCGGGCACTTGGGGTACATCACCTTATTTAATATCGGAGGAAGATATGCGCTAAGACACCCAATTTGCTGATAAGGAAACCAAGGCTCAGAGATATACATTTCCCAAGATCACCCAGTTGGTAAGTAGCTGAGTAGGATTGGAACTCCGAGTTTTGTGATGCCACATATGTGTTCTGTTCACAGTTCTTTATAACTCAGCATTAAATATCCCAGTCTAATTTATTTTGTGGCAATGAACTTGACTATCAGAACTAGCTTGCATGATTATCACTAATCGTTTTGAGCAAGAACAGTATCTGCCCAGTACCACCCTTTTACTTTACTATGGTGGGATTTATGGGTTAAATGAAGTACAGTATATCACGAAAATTTGAACAAATGAACAAAAATATAGTCTTTTTACTTATATGTTACTACTCTGGTTGACTTTTTCTGGTTGACAAATGGAGAGGGTCTTTTCTCTTTGTAACTAAGCTTATGCTGAGAATTGTGGACTCAGAGTGCTTGGTTTGTTTCATTTAAATCACTTGTTCGGTAGAGTCGACAGAGCTGCTGATTTGGAGTCAGAAGACCTGGGTTTAAATCCTGGCTGTCTGTGGAAGACACTTTGCTAGCAAGGGCTTCAGTCTGCTCATCTGTAGAATGAGGAATTTAATCTATATGCTACCTTAGGTGGCTTCCAGGTCTAGCTTTCCATGATTCTATAAAAAATAGCTAGCCAGAGTCCTCCTTCAAATATAGTGCATAAAATATTTGACTAGTCCATACTTCCTGAATCCTTCTTTCCTACAAAAAATTAAAATTGTCTATCATGTTTTGAAGTAATACCTTTAGGCAAAGCTTCAGTAAATGGTAAAATTATTGTGTTACCTTCTCACGAAAGTTGACTGCATTACAGCACTGAATGTTTACTTATATTTTTCTTACCAAGAAGGAAGAAAGGAAGGTAGGATTGGAGGAAGGATGGAAATAGAAAAAGGAAGAGAAAGGAAGAAAGCCAGACTTGGGTATATGTATGTTATGTGTACATGTCCAACATAAGTGTTACATATGCATGCATACATGTATGTTGCATGCATGCATGTATGTTACATATACGCAAGTGATCTTATTGATAACTTCTTTAAGTTCTATAATTTTTTTTTACTGCCATAGAAGACTGATGAAAATATTGCCCTTCAACAAGTTGATATTCCCAGTAGCTTATGGCACCCTTCCTCTAAGTGAAATGGTGGGTTCAGCAAATACTGGAGTTCCTCAGAAAAGTTTATTTGGTTAGTTCTCCTGTTCTGTTAACAGGAGTCAGCTTTATGAATCAATTGATCGAACTTTTTTTTTTTTTATTAATGTTATGATAGATTACAACCTTGTGAGATTTCAGTTGTACATTTTTGTTAGTCATGTTGTGGGTACACCACTTCCCCCTCTGTGCCCTCCCCCCACCCCCCCTTTTCCCTGGTAACCACCGATCAGATCTCCTTATCAATATACTAATTTACACCTATGAGTGGAGTCATATAGAGTTCGTCTTTCTCTGACTGGCTTATTTCGCTTAACATAATACCCTCGAGGTCCATCCACGTTGTTGTGAATGGGCCAATTTTGTCTTTTTTTATGGCTGAGTAGTATTCCATTGTGTATATATACCACATCTTCTTTATCCAATCATCAGTTTCTGGGCATGTAGGCTGGTTCCACGTCTTGGCTATTGTAAATAATGCTGTGATGAACATAGGGGTGCAACGGACTCTTGAGATTTCTGATATCAGGTTCTTAGGATAGATACCCAGTAATGGGATGGCTGGGTCATAGGGTATTTCTATTTTTAACTTTTTGAGAAATCTCCATACTGTTTTCCATAGTGGCTGTACCAGTTTGCATTCCCACCAACAGTGTATGAGGGTTCCTTTTTCTCCACAACCTCTCCAACATTTGTCACTCTTGGTTTTGGATGTTTTTGCCAATCTAACGGGTGTAAGGTGATATCTTAGCGTAGTTTTGATTTGCATTTCCCTGATGATTAGCGATGATGAACATCTTTTCATGTGTCTATTGGCCATATTCATATCTTCTTTTGAATTGATCGAACTTTTAACTATTTACATTTATAACTACAACTATTTATGTTATTTATCACTATTAAGTAAAATATTCAATTGTCATTTACTCTGGGCATTTGGATATTTCCTAATTGATTTGCCTAACCCTGCATTCACACAAGGAGGTCCACAAGATCCCTCTATTGTTTTCAAAAGATCCTAATTCATATCAAAATCTTAACTAACCTCACTCAGAAAAACTAATCACACACACAACTCTGTTAGAGGCATACTCTAAAGATGGCACCTTTCACAAATAAATCACATCTTCAACCATCAGTTCATTTTGTGCCTTCCTGTCAGCCTTGGTACAGCTTCCCAAATTTCCATACAGTAATTGTAAGCCTCAAATAAATGCTAAATTTTTATAAACTTCGAATAGGTTTTTTACTCATAATTCATGGAGGAAGTTTTTGTGTCTCCTGTTATCTTCATTGCTTATAATAGTGATGGAGTTTCTCAGCAAGTCTGCTCGTAACCCTGTCACCTCCATGTTTAGCTCCTACAGTAGGAAATGAGAACCTCAATGCTCTCCTTGGGAGGATTCAAAGTACTTCATCTGTCTTATGTAAACAAGAGGTATTGGTAGAACATAAGATTTTTAGGTTTCTAAGGAAAGGTAAAGAAGCTGCTTTCATTTATGTATCTATGTATTAGTGCATGCAGTAGAATAAGAAAATGTGTTGTTCTTTAGAAGAAACTAAGATTTATTGGTACAATTCAAATGGCCCGAGACAACGTTTGTTTGTTCCTAAAAGAAAAATCAAAAGTAAAAAGTATTAAGTGATGACTATAACAAATTACTGAGGTTGAAATTGAAGAAAGAATTCTAGGAGTCGGCCCCGTGGCCAAGTGGTTAAGTTTGCGCACTCCGCTTTGTTGGCCCAGGGTTTCACCGGTTTGCATCCTGGGCACGGACATGGTACCACTCATCAGGCCATGCTGAGGCGGCGTCCCACATAACACAACCAGAGACACTCACAACTAGAATATACAACTATTAGTGGGGGGCTTTGGGGAGAAGAAGAAGGAACAACAACAAAAAGAAGATTGGCAACAGATGTTAGCTCAGGTGCTAATCTTTAAAAAAAAAATCTAGTATCACACATTAGATTTACAGTTGGTAGGGGAGGGGAGATATGAATAGAGGAAGATAAAATTGTGCCATCAATAACATGAGAAGAAGTGCATCATGGACAAATTTTATTTTAACTGCACAAGATCTGAAGAGTAATAGATTCATTATATTCTTACATTATGCAAAATCATAGCTAGAGATCCTTGATCCATTTAGGAAGAAATACTTGGTGGAAAGGTAAATGAATGCTTAATTATGTAGTTAAAACTAATGTAAAACAGGAATGAAACTTGAAAGCATCCACAACCGTACGACAAGAGTATGTTTATCTGGTAAAAGGGAATTAAACCTTTCCAGAATAGAAAATTGATGACACACAGATACGCTTTGTTTGGCTGCTTTAAAAGTAGGGAAATTTCACACTCACAATATCCAGATTTCTTTCTTTCCTTAAAAAAAACCCATAAGATCTGTGAGTCTCTTCTGTTTTGCCTTCGTCCCCACCAACTCCTTTCATCTTACACCCAGACTGGTCACCTACCTGATCCCCTGTTGGCTTTTGAGTGTTCCACCTCTGATGTGCTAAGCATTACTCCAGGCCACATCCTTTATCTTGATAATCCTCGAAAATACCCCAAAAGACAGATAACGTAATTCACATTTTAAAGACAAGGAAACCGCAGCTCTGGGAGATTAGGTAATTTACACAATTATTCATGTAAGAATAGACTATCATACTCTTTATTACCTTTCTCTGTAAATGATACTTTAAGGATTAGAAAAGTTTAGACCAGTCATTCTCAAACTTAGCTGCATATTAGAATCACTTAGCTGCAAATTAGAATTTTAAAGGAGAAGCTTTAAAAAAAAAAGAAAATGTGGGGCTGGCCCCGTGGCTGAATGGTTAAGTTCGCGCGCTCTGCTGCAGGTGGCCCAGTGTTTCGTTGGTTCGAATCCTGGGCGCGGACATGACACTGCTCATCAAACCACGCTGAGGCAGCGTCCCACGTGCCACAACTAGAAGGACCCACAACGAAGAATATACAACTATGTACCTGGGGGCTTTGGGGAGAAAAAGGAAAAAAATAAAATCTTTAAAAAAAAAAAAAAAGTGTGGGCCCCGTCCCAAGCCATATAAATCAGAATCTCTTGAGAAGCATGGGTATTTTTTTTAAGTTTCTCAGCTGATTTTAACATATAGCCAGGGATGCAAACCCCTAGTTTAGGTATCAAAAGGCAAGATGACAGGGGGCTGGCCTGGTTGCGTAGTGGTTATGTTCTCGTGCTCCACTTCAGCGGCCCAGGGTTCGCCAGTTTGGATCCTGGGTGGGGACCTACACACTTGCTCATCAAGCCATTGCTGTGGCCGCATCCTGCAGAGGAGAGCTAGAAGAGGGACTTACAACTAGGATATACAGCTGTGTACTGGGGCTTTGGGGAGAAGAAAAAAAGAGGAAGATTGGCAACAGATGTTAGCTCAGGGCCAATCTTCCTCACATGCACAAAAAAAAAGACAAGATGATTTCCAGTTTGTTCTTAATTCTGATTTTTATTAGTTGTTTCTATGAAAATACACACAGTCAGACAGACATTTGGCGTTAGAAAAAACAATGCACTTATTGAATGTTTTACTTCTGAAAATGCACATTGTATTGTATTATACAGACAAAATATTAACAAACTTCCTAAATTGAGTTTGATTTGACCCAGTTTTACATGGAGCTCGTATAGCCCTCTTTGTTAAAGTACTGAATAAAAGCGAATATTTGAATTCTGATGCTGTTTGCTATGGGTATCAAGTATCTTCACATGGGTGAGTTTTAACTTTGAATATATGAGACCCAGCCAGGCCTCTGACCACATTGAGCAATTAAGGTTTAGTATAGTCTCATGGGCAAAGCTTGTATCTTTTCTGATGCCTTAGGGCTGTTTTAGGTGCCACATGCAAAGTCGAGTTTGACAAATCAGTGAAAAAATAATGAAACTCGTTGTTTGATTACTTTTCTTAAAATAAAAAATTGGACTAACTTAACTGGTCAAATTATTTAGGGTGGGTTGGTTTATATGTGGAGACTTCTACAATATTAATGCTATTGTTGTTATTTCATTAATTCTTGGAAAAATTCAATGTAATTTTTCTGTGGATCAATTCAAATATTACTAGGCCTGGAGAGAAGGAGGAAGAAAGTGGAAAATATAATTATTTACTCATGGCAAAATGTGACGCAATTTTTGCTTTAAAATAAACTCCATGCATTATAGATGAGTATTTGTTTTTAGAGGCCTCATTCAGTCAGGAAAAAAACTTGCAAATTACTTCCTTCTTTTGGAATATGTCTTTACCAGTAAGTGTACTGGAAATGATTCTACATTAAAGTGGTTTTTGATAGAAACAGCAGCACCATCTAAAATTAGAACATTTACTTCAGACGTGACTTATTTTGATACATCATAAAATTTTGTCAAGAACGATTATGAAGCAAGGTTTAAGATTGCAGTGTTCTCTGTTTTAGTGAATAGAGCAATGGATAGTAAATTTCAGAATTTGGGTACTCATCCAAAATTGGCAGCTAAAAACATGCTGGAGTTTGCCACAATTAAGTGTGGAGGCCTCGTAAGTCTGTTTCAACAGGTCACTGTCTAGTGTGTGTTAAATAATCACTCAGCATCAGCAGGCTCTATTGAGATCCCCTAACTCAGCTAATTTGAGCTCATTAATTTTCAAAGCATCTTCGTAAGTAAGACTACTAATGAAAACCTATCCTACATATAGAATATAGAGAAAGAGAATATGCCTTTCTAAAGGTGATGTTGAAATTGTATAAAGTTTAGATCGGCCTGAAGGACACAGATAGATAGATGGATAGATTTGAAAGATAGATGCCTAGATGTATATGCATGTATGCATATATACCTACATATACACATATACCAAATATATGTAATACTCAGAAATATAATGTAGATTTTGATATGAATGCCATGGTCTCAAATTCTTAAGTTTTAGTTAGAATCAAGTTGATTGTAAACAACAAAAACCAGTTCAAACCAACCTGAACAATAATGGGCCTTATTAGCGAGCATACTATAAAATCCAGGGGGCAGACCTAGCTTTATTCAGTGGCAAGTGATGTCATCAGGGCTCTATGTTGGTTTCTTTTTCAAGCTGTCTCCACTTGGCATCAAGATGGTGCTGAAAAGCACCCCCCGCTCACCCCCATCGTGACAGTCCAGCAACCCCTCTGGAAAGAGTTCTGCTTCAGTAGCTCTAACAGAAAAGCCCAGGGCAGCACCCTGATTAGCCTGGCCTGGGTCGCCTGCCCACCCTGTTCCAATCACTAGGGCCTGAGGGATAAGGTCCTCTGATTGCTTAGGCCTAGGTCATGTGCGCACCCTTGTATCTGGATGGGGGCTAGGGTCATTCTGCCTCCCCCAGCCACACAAAGAGGGTCCTCCCCTAGAAAAGAGAGTTCTGAGACCAGGAGAATGTAGAGGAGGGCGGTAGCTGGACAAAAACAACATATGCTCCACTTCAACATGCAAGGCACTTTGTACCCGGTCCCTGCCTGCCATCATAGCCTTATTAGCTCATATTCCCCGTAAATACATTAAGTAGCCCAACCCAATCACTAGAGTTTTCTGAATTTGATGTGTTTGTTGAGTGAATTAACGAGCACCTGTTTTAATAGATGTGCCTCTATGCTCTTACTGGGTGTATGGAAAACTTGAGGCCTCCTGAGTTAACTGAAAATTCCAGATAACTTAAAGATAATTGATGTTATTTTTAAGTGATCTTTATTATTCCATAGAGTGTTGAGTAAATATGGGCTTACTAATGATGGTTTTATATGACGAGCGTACTTCTATTTATGGATCTGAATGTCTGTCTCCTCTCCCAGACTGAAGGCAGGAGTCCCATTGTCTTTGCATCCTTCAAAGCACTTACTAGAATGCTGCGCACATACTGTGTGCTTAGGAAAAGTTTCTCAACTGAAATGAAAAGTAGATTCCAGTTCTTAGGCAGAGGACGTTCTACTTTCCCAGGATGGCTGTTTTCCTTCAAGCAGCTATCAAATGCCGTCATTTACATGTGTGTATTTGATGAAGAGACTGCTCTAAGTATAAACATCCTGACCTCAGAGTAGCTGTCTAGAGCAGTCTGCAAAATAAAAATTGTGTTTCCTGGTTTCCAGATTGAAGTTGAGCACTGGAGTGTTTTAGAAATGTGAGAGGCCATGGGGGATAAAGCTCCTACTTACAGAGATTGCCTCCACTGTTTGCAGGCAGATTGGCTTAACCTGATTTTTGAACATGGTATGGAGATTTTTAGGAGGAAGTTAGAGTATCCACCAATTAAAATTTATCCTGTGAACTTTTTTGCTTTAAATTTAGGTCAAATCTACCATTTATGCTACTATTAATAAGTTACATGAGTATAGTAGCTTGTGGTCTATAAATTGCTTGCACATTCATAGATTTCATAATTCATGTGAAAAAAACACCTAGGTTTTAGTTGACAGCAAGTATAAAGCGAACCAACAAGTGCTTAGTTGCCAAGAAACATAATGCAATTTCAGATTACATTAATAGAAGTGAAGTGTCTGAACAAAGGAGGTGATAGTTTCACTGCAGTCTGTACCAGCTAGAAAACATCTGGGGCATTGTGTTCAGCTCTGGGCTTCATTGTGTGTTAAGAGGGACATTGATTGACACAACTGGAGCTTGTTCAAAGGAGAGCAACTCAAAGGGTCTGAGATCTGAGGCCAAGTCATATGAGGAACAGCTGAAGATATCTAGTCTAAAAAAAATACTTAATTGAAAAAATAGCAACAGCCTTTAAATATTAATAGAGCTATCATAAGAAGTAAGAATTTGACCTTTCTGCATATCTACTTAGCATACAGAACTAGGACCAAGAGCTGAAAGCTACACATTTCAGTCCAATATTAAAAAAACAAAAAAAGTGTTAACCCCCAAAAAGTTGTTTTCAAATGGCATAATGGTTTATCTGTCACCGGAAGTGATAACTCGAAGTCTACACGATCGTTTATCAGGGATATCAGCTCCACCATCTGTTAGCTATGTGACTTTGGACAAGTTACTTTACCTCTCTGAGCCTCAGTTTTCCAATCTTGAAAATAGCTTTTTAGGATTGCTGTAAGGATTACATGAGATGATGCCAGTCAGGCCATCAGCAGTGCGTGCTCATAGCATTCGCTCAATGAAGGGCAGCATTATTCTCAGAGTAACTTGAGTAGGGCATTGCTAAACCATACAACAATAATAGGGAAGGATAATAATATCAGAGTTGAACTCACTGGGCCCTTATACACAAAAGAGCCTGATACAGGTTGACCCTGACAAAGGTTGGTGTGGAAACCTGTGTCCTCATCATGTTGTACAGTGATTTTAATTGATTCTCTTGTCTTGAATTTTATTGGAAGCCTTAGCCAAGGGAATGAGAATTTTTCTTAATAATCAAAAAATGTTTATGGAATACTTCCCTGACTTTATGGAATGCCGTAGAGTATTATTTTTAAGCACTTGGGAAAGGGATTACTCACGAAGGGGTAGCAGAGATGGAAGAGGGCAGTTGTTGAGCCAAGCAAAGGCCGCCTTGTGGTTTGTGATACACCTTATGCATAAGAAATAACTTAGGACACTTAAAATGGAATACAGAGAGCAGAAATGTACTATGTGGCCTAGAGGCCACTTAGAATTTATGGGACAGTTCCCATAGTTCCATGCAAATGGACAGTTCCATTCAAATTGCAAACATTTGTTAAGCACCATGCCAGCCTTTGAAGACTAGAAGCTAAATATAGGAAATACAGAAGTAAATATAGGAAATGATCTCTGGCCTAAGTATTTTATACAGTGTAGTCTGAACTATAGAAATATAGAGAACTCACCATAAATCCAAATAAAACAATTTAAACCAAATGCTGTGGGGAAATAGGGTGGGAAGCAATGAATAGAAAGGAAATGTAATGCAGGTTGAGGGAGTCAGGGAAGTTTTGTAGCAGTGATATTGGTACTGGCCATACCTTTCTTTACGGGGTGAAAGGAGCACAAGCATTCAAGACATTGGGAACAACGTTGGTGGAAGAGCATCAGTCTTCCAGTGATGGGAAGCTGTCATGAGTGGCTGGAATACAGGAGGTTGTGGGGAAGGAAGGAGCAGCAGGGGATGAGCCTAGAAAGCCAAGTGGGGCAGATGCTGAGGAGTGGAAAACCTTGGTAAGGAGTTGAATAGGGAAAGAATTGTTGGGGGAGAAGTTCCACGAGAGCATATTCACCGTTGTGTATCCCATGTGGGACCACTGATGACTTCCTTGGGCTAGAGGGTAACAATACATCCCAGGAAGGTTGCTGACCTTGTGTTGAGACAACTGGTAGAGGTCTCAGAATGAGGAAATGAGAGAAGATGTAACTTGGAGATCCCTGAAGGTTCTTAAGTGAGAAGCAAAATAATGAAAATCGTGTTTGAGGGAGGTCAGACAAACAGTTGTGAAGATCACAGAAGGGAGATACCAGAAGCAGAGAACTGTGCTAGGAGACAACAGGAAGGAGCCTGTGTGTGTGTTGTGGCCAGGGAAATGGACAGGAAGCAGGGGGTTAGGAGGCAACACTGATGAGTAAGTGGAAGGATTGGTAAAGAAATATGTAGGCAAGGAGAGGAGGAAAAGTCACATACGAATGTACTTCTCCAAAGTTTGTGCTGCATGACTCTACCAGGGGATGCTATCTATGGCTCAGGTGGGCCTTTTGGTTCCTTTTGGGTTCCTGTAGTCAATCACTGTCCTACTTTAAAAAACAAACGAACAAACACTCTGTCTTGTTGAAAGTCCGCTTGTTTATGTCCCAATTTTAGTTCTATCCCATCACAAGAACTTCTTAACCAGGAATACAGTTCCTGCACCAAGGAAGGGAATTTCTGCATAATAAAACTAAAAGAGGATACCTAGTGATTATTAATTTCCTTCAGTTATATTTGTAAGGAGTAAAGCAGCAAATAGGTTTTTATTTTTTGGAGCTTTGTGAGCAAATCTACAATGTAATTTTTGCTATTTACAACCTGCGGTGTTCTTTTTTTTTCTTTTTTTAAAGATTGGCACCTGAGCTAATATCTGTTGCCAATCTTCTCTTTTGTTTTCTCCTTCTTCTTCTCCCCAAAGCCCCGCAGTACATAGTTGTATATTCTAGTTGTAGTTGTTTATTCTGGTTGTTCTATGTAGGATGCTGCCTTAGCATGGCCTGACGAATTGTGCCATGTCCGCACCCAGGATCCGAATTGGCGAAACCCTGGGCCACTGAAGTGGAGGGCGCGAACTTAACCCCTCGGCCACAGGCTGGCCCCCAAACTGGGGTATTCTAAAGATGACTGTGGAGCAAACTTTGTCATGTGTGAGCATGACCACTCCAGGCCACTTCTAAACTCAACATTGTGAATTAAGGATTCCATTTCCTCTCAGTTTATTGTCTTAAACTGGAAACACATCGAAAGTCATATTTTCAATACCCTTTGACTCAGCTTTCTAAGAATTTATCATTCAAATTTTTCATGGATATAGTCAAAGATTTTGTTGCATGGCTATTTTATTTTCAATAGCAAAAGGGAGGCAATCTAAATGTCCCACAAAATGGAATAAATTAAATTATGACACAGCTGTATAATATAAAATGAAATAATCTCTAGCCTAATAAAAATGTTATTTCAATAGATTATTTAATGCCATAATGCTCACAATATAGTGTCAAGTGAAAAAGCACATCACAAAATAGTCTATACTATATAATCCTACTTTTGTAAAAATTAATGCACATGGATATATGCTTATGCATAAAAAAGAATAGAAGACTATTAATAAAAATGTAACAGTAGTTATCTCTGGATTGTGATTTTTATGTTCTTCTCTGGCCTTTTTTTCTAGAATGAATATATGGAGAAAATAATACTTTTTAAATAAAGGGAAAATACTTAAAAGTTATTGTTTTAATAATATGTCCGTAGACTTTTATTTTGAAGCTTAAAACATCAATGTATTTGTCACACTCAAGTGGTAGCTAAGGCATTTTTTAAAAATAATTAATTCTTTGCTTATGTGAAATTCATTACAACACTGAGAATGGTATCGTCTGGGTCCCACCCCCCCAAAAAAAGATGAATAGTTTAGTTGTAGTTGAGAAATGATTTTATTTTCCTGTAGCTGTGCAGTCAATAATTCTTTTGGTCTTTTGGTCCAATCTGACAGTCTCAGCTCTACATTTGGTGGTTTATATGTGTGACCCACATGGGGCGAGTTTGGAAGAAGTCACGGGTGTAAAAGTGATGAAAGGGGACTTTCTGCTTGGATAGCCGTCCTTTGAATGTTAGTACAACTGTGACAAGAAGGGAAATACCTATGAAAGAAAGAATCAGGAAGCAGCTTGGGAAAAAAGAGAACGATAGAGGGATCTCTGTTGTTAGAAGGAAAGCTTTATAACAGAATGTTTTCATGCTAGAGATGAAAAAAAATGGCTTCCCAGAGAGCTAAACTGAGATTATGAAATGACTGAGATGTGACTTTCAGAGTGTCCTGGGCAATGTGATGATCAGGTGAAGCATGGTTAGTGTGTGACACAGGGCTCAACAGAACCTGAACTGGTCGCCCTCCCCTTGCAATATGACTCAGATAAGAAGCCTGATACCTGTCCTGGGGGAATGATGACGGGCAGGTAGGGGAAGAAAGAGAAAGGCAAATCTTGAGATATGTATGCAAAAAAATAGTGTAAGAAAGAAGCACAGAAACATGTAGTTTAATGCAGTGTGATAATCAAACTAGAGCCGTTGATGAGAATAGTTACGGTTTCTCCATCAGTCAACCCAATGAAAGATAAAATAATACAGATGAGTGGCAAGAAAGTAATGGTAATCATAATAACCATAGAAGCTACTTTTACAGAGAGAGACTACAGCCAGCAAAAGTGGGAGTCGTCTTGCATACTGTGCAATATTTAGCATCCTAATGCACAACTCTGACAGTTTATAACACTCTCTCCTCAGAAACCTTCCATGTGTCACCCCTATCCCCAATAACTGTGAGAGAAAGTTCAGATTTCCTGGTCTGGCATTCAAAGTGTTTCCTGACCTGGCTCCAACCTCCTCTACAACTTTACCTCCCTGTACTCTCTTTCATGCGCTCTATGCTCCATCCAAATAGGATTATATACTGGACACACACTGGCTTTTCCACTTTCCCACCTTTGTACACACTGTTTTCTCCACCTGTAAGGCTTTTCTTCCTCATTGTTGGATATCTACACTCAACCATGCTTCAAGGTCCCATCTCAAGTGCCATTTAGTCTGAAAAGCTTTAGTTGATCCTCTCCTCTGTTGCAAATAATTTCTCCCAACTCTGAACTTCCTCTTCCTCCTTTTAGGGCTCTTTCAATTCAATCTAACCAGCATTAATCGATCACTTACCATGTATGAGGTATTCTACCAGATGCTGGAAATTCAGCTACGCACATACAAATA
This sequence comes from Equus przewalskii, assembly GCF_037783145.1. Lineage (NCBI taxonomy): Eukaryota > Metazoa > Chordata > Mammalia > Perissodactyla > Equidae > Equus > Equus przewalskii. The sequence continues at coordinate 21,936,783 of NC_091848.1, forward strand.
TATTCCATGTCATCAAGAAGCTAATAGTATAGATGGGAAATAATGGGAATCAATGTGAAAAATTCAAGAAGAGAAACATATACTAAATACATCAGTGTCCCAAAGGCATAATCAGTCCCCATCTCAGTAAATGGCCCCACCGTTTGTCCAGTTGCTTGAGCCAAAAACCCTAGTGTTCATCTTGGAGTCCTCTTCTCCCCTAGCCCCCACATCCAGTCTATAAAGCCTCTAAACTGCACTTCCAAACATGTCCTGAATCCATTCACTTTTCTCCGTTTCTGCTGATACCACCATCTCTTGCCCTATCAGTCTCCCTGTGAGTGTCTCTGCTTCCTGTCTTGCCTTCCTGCAATCCATTGTCCACAGAAAAGTCAGGGTGATCTTTCCAAAATGTTAATCAAACCATCCCTGCTTACAACTTACCCAGTGGTTTCTAGCTACACATAAAATCACAACTTCTTTCCGTGGCCCACAAAGTTCTGCATGATCCAACCTCTGTTCCCCTCACCAATTTCGTTTCCTACCTCTCTCATCCTCTCCACTATTTTCCTTCCACGCTGGTCCCATTTCCATACTCAGACACACCAAACTTGCTCTAATCTTGGCATCTTCACACAATCTGTTCCTCCTGCCTGGAACATTCTTCTCCCCCGGCCCCGATCCCCTCATGGCTCTTCTGATTATTTCTTATTAGCAATGAAGAATTATACCCCCTCTGATCACTTAAAGGTCACTTCCCTGACCATTCTACTTAAAGCAGACAATACCTACCCGCTACTACTCTCTATTATATCCCTGCGTTTGTGTACTCTACACAAATTTTGTGTGTGTGTGTGTGAGGAAGATTGGCCCTGAGGTAGCATCTGTTGCCAATCTTCCTCTTTTTGCTTGAGGAAGATTGTTCCTGAGCTAACATCTGTGCCAATCTCTCCCTATTTTTTGTATGTGGGACGCCGCTACAGCATGGCTTGATGAACTGTGCTCAACCCGTGTACCCTGGGCCACTGAAGTGGAACACACAAACTTAACCACTACACCACTGGGTCAGCTCCCTTATACAAATTTCAAAATCTGAAATTATCTTGTTAAATTATTTACTTACTTATTGTCTGTGTCCCTCACTACAAGGTAGGAAACTATTTCACTTCTGCCTAGCAACAAAGCTTAGCATGGTCCCGGGAATCTCGTAGGTGTACAATAAATTGTTTTTGAATAATATTAATCTCAGTTATCACCTATATAATACCTACTGTGTACCAGGCACTGTTCTAGCGCTTTACATATATTAACTTATTTAATCTTTGCAACAGTTCTGTAAGATGGATACTGTTATCATGCCTATTTCGCAGATAGGAAATGGAGGCACCGAGAGGGTAAGTAACCTGTCCAAAGTTTACAACTATTAAGTGTCAGAACTGGGATGCCAACCCAGAATCTGACTCTAGAGCCCTTGCTCTTAATCTCTACACAATGCTGCTTCTGCAAATGAATTCAGTGTTGAACTCTGTTTATGTGGAAAGGACAGTTGCTCAGAGGAGAAAATGCTACAGTGGAGTTTTGAATTGACAAGTTCAAGTTTCCAGGGAATAAATGAATAAGGGACATTCTAAATTGAGGGAAGAATGCATTCAAAAGCATGCATTGCATAATAGGCATTTGTGTACGTCTTCCATTTCATATTTGCATGTATCGTAAATTTCAAATAATATTTATTATGTACCTATATGCCCTGAGTGGTACACATGTGTTAGTTTTTAACATCTTTTTCTGAAAAGGACTTTGGACAAGAATGTAGAAAAAACTGTGTTTTAACCTCCGTTCTAGAATTTCAAATCTCTGTGACCACTTAAATGCTCTCTGAGCCTTAGTTTCCTTGCTGGTAAAATGAAAAGGATAATCCTCCATCCTGGAATGCTGGGAGTCTCAAGGAGATCGTGGATGTGAAAGATGAGTGTAGGCCATAAAGCACAAGAGAAACATTTTCTTTCCCTCATACAGCTTAGTTTAGCTTAATAATTCCAATCGTTTTCCCATACCTTAAGGCCCAGATTTCTTAATATTGGATTTCCTTTCTTGACTCAGCTAACTTAGTGGGGCTGTTCAGCTCAGCTTTCTTTTGATGAGACCTAATTCTTCACTAATCCTAATACTTGCGCTGGTATATTGCTGAGATTTTGATTGGATTTGCATTAATCTGTGGATCAATTTGGGGACAAATGACATCTTAATATGAAGTCTTTCAATCCACAAACATGCTATATTCCTTCAGCAATTTAGGTCTTTAAAAAATTCTCTCAATTATGTATGATAATTTTCTTTATAGAGATCTTATACATCTTTCCTAGCATTTAATGATTTCTTATGCTATTGTAGATGGTATCATTTAAAAAATTTCATTTTTCTAGTTGCTTTTTGCTGATTTATAGAAGTATAACTGATTTTTATATATTTACCTTGTATCCATTATTCTTTTTAGAATTACTTACTAATTCCAATAGTTTATCTGTAGATTATTTTGTATTTTCTGCATGTACTATTATGTCATCTGCAAATAATGCTAATTTTCTTTCTTTCTTTCTAAATGTTATACCTTTTATTTTTCTTGCGTTACTGAATTTACTAGGACCCCAACACAATGTTGAATGGTAGTAATAGAGGACGCTCCTATTTCAGTCCAAATGTCAGAGACAAAGTTTTCAAGATTTCACGGTTAATTATCATACTTGCTGTAAGTTTTTTATAGTTGCCCCTTATCAGTTTAAGAAAGTTCCCTCCTATTTCTGGTTTGCTAAGAATTTTTAACATGGACTGGTATCGAATTTTATCAAATGCTATTTCTGAACCTGTTGAAATGATCATATGATTTTTCTTCTAATTATTTCATTAATGTGGTGATTTAAAATAAATGATTTTCAAATGTTAAACCAACCTAGAATAAACTGGAATAAACCCAGTTTGGTCATGGTGTAGTATCCTTTTTAAACAATGGTGGATTTGGTCTGCTAATATTTTTTTTTAGGATTTTTGCATCTATATTCCTGAGAAAGAAAGAGAGCGGGGGAGAGAGGGAGAAAGAGAAATTGCCCTGTAATTTTATTTGTTAGAGTATTTTTATTAAGTTTTGGCATCAAGGTTATACTGGCTTCATGAAATGAATTGAGAGATTTTCCCTCTTTCTCTTTTCTCTGGAGGAGTTTGTATAATTGTTGGTTTATTTCTTCCTTAAAAGTTTGGTAGAAGCCATCTGGGCCTGGAGCTCTAAATTACAGATTAGGTTTCTTTAATAAATGTGAAATAATTCAGATTTTCAGTTTCCTCCTGGTCAGTTGAATTTTTCTAGGACTCTGTACACTTCATCTAAATTTGTATATGTATTGGCATAAACATTTTACAGTATCTTTTAATTATTATTTTTACATCTGCAATGTCGTCCTGATATTATTAGTACCTTTTCTTTTTTTTCTTTGATCAGTCTTACTTTCTATAGTTTTAACTACTTTTCCTTTGCCAGTTTCTTGAAGTTGATACTTAACTCTTTTATTTTTAATCTTCATTCTTCTTTAATATATGTATTATGATTCTAAATTTCCCTGAGAGCATAGCTTTAGCTGCATCTCACAAATTCTGATATGTAGTATTTTCATTATCATTCAACTCAAATATTTTCTAATATTCAAAGTGACTTTTTTCTTTGACCCCTCCTTGCATATTTAGAATTTTATTGTTTAATTTCTAATCTTTGTGAATTTTTAGCATTGTTGTTGTTATTGATATCTAGTATTTTTCGACTATAGCTAGAGAAAACTCTTTGAATTATTTAATCTTTTGAAATTTCTTACGACTTGATTTGCAGCTTAGCATACGTCAATTTGGATAATGTTTCATGTGCACTAAAAAGAAAGCAGTTTGAGGGTGAAGAGTCCAGTTTATTAATTACGTTGTTCAAATCTTCTATATTCATACCTTTTTGTGTCTGCTTATTCCATCATTTATTGAGAGAGGTGTGTTAAAATCTTTCATCATGATTGCAGGTTTATCTATATCTTGTTTTAATCCTGTTCATTTTTGCTTTATATATTTTGAGGCAGTGTCATTACATGCCTAGAAAGTCAGAATTTCTCATCTTTTTGTTAGGTTGAAACTTTTGCCATTATGAAATGCATAAGTCTACCAGTGTCTTATTTTCTGGCTTTGTTTGTCTGAAAATGGCTTCATTTTTGGAACGTGTCCTCACTGAGTGTAGAATTCTAGATTGACAGTTACGTTATTTCAATGCCTTGAAAACATAATTCCTTTGTGCTTTGGTTTCATTGCTTCTTTTGAGGAAACAATTGTCCTATTCTTGCTTCTTTGAAAGTAGTGTTTCTTTTTTTCTCTCTGCCTTTAAGATTTTTCTCCTTAACTTTGGTTGTTAGTTGTTTCACTATTATGTGCTGAGCAGTGGTTGCCTTTGCAGCTGCTCAGTGTAGGGTTTACCATGCTTCTTTAAAATGTGCTTGATATTCAGCAGTTTGGGAAGTTCTCAGCCATTATCTCTCCAAATATTGCCTCCTCCCTAGTCTCTCTCTGCACTCTCATCTACAAATATATCTCATATGCCTTTCATACTCCTTTATGCTCTTTCCTGTATTTTCCACTCTTTTATCTTTTCATGCTTGCCTGATGTTCTTTTGAATTGTATTCCACTTCAAAAATTCTATCTTAAACTGTGTCTAACCTGCTGTTATACCCAGTTATTATATTTTTCATATCTAGACTTTTTATTTGATTTTTTAATAGTTTTCAATTCCCTTTGAAATTCTCCATCTTGCCTTTTAATTCCTTGGACATATGAAACATAGTTATTTTTAAGCCTATGTTTGATAACTCCATTATCTATATCCCCTGTGTATTTGTTTCTAGTATCGGCTTTTTCTTTTCTTTTCTTTTCTTTTTTAGTCGTATCATACCTTCTCATTTCCCTCATTATTATTTTTAGAATATTTTGAGGTTTTGGATCATAGCGTCTTTCTCTAGAGACGATTTCCTTTGATTTCTAGTAAAAAGCTAGGTTAGGCTACTACCAATCTTAGATCATCTTAATCCAATTAGGAAATGAATTTATTCAAAGCTGGGTTTTGAGGGTAAGGCTCATGGTAAAGGATGATCTATTTCCAGATTATCTTTACTCTTAGAACATAGACATTCTGGTTCACCCACCAAAGCCTGGATTAGTACCAAGACATTGCCTCTTCAGTGGGCTCTGAGAGCCCTGAAAGCTTTGCACCGCTTCTCAGGCTCTTTGCCACTGCCTTTAGAATTGGCAAAAAACTTGAGGGGAAAAACCAGACAGACACTGGACTCAGCTCTCTAGGTTTCTTCTTTCCCTAGATATTGGACCTATAAATCTCTACTTTCTTGAGGGCTTTTACAAATGTTTTGAAATATTTAAAAAATATATTTTGTCTTGCTTAATCAATTGTTCTCTCTGAACAACCTAGACTGCCATTGCAGACAGTGTAAATGCCCATGATCTCTTGACAATTTCATTGTGATAGCCTATTAACTGTTCTTCCAGCTTCCACCTCTGACCGCCTTCTGTCTATTCACAACGTAGCAATCAGAGTGACCCTTTTAAACGTATGTCATATCACGTCATTCTTTTACTCAGAATCTTTTGATGATTTCCTATTTCACTAAAAGAAAACACCAAAGACTCTTGATGCTCTATAAGGCCTCACACGATCTGACAGTGGCCCAGGGGTTCACCGCTTCAGATCTTGGGCATGGACATGGCACCGTTCATCAGGCCATGTTGAGGTGGTGTTCCACATGCCACAACTAGAAGGACCCACAACTAAAAAAAATATATACAACTATATACTTGGGGAATTTGGGGAGAAAAAGCAGAAAAAAAAGAAGAAGAAGATTGGCAACAGTTGTTAGCTCAGGTGCCAATCTTTAAAAAAGAAAAAAAAAATGACATTACACACGACAATAAAAGGAGTAATCCTTCAAAAAGACATAACAATCATGAACTTGTGTGCACCCAGCATCATAGCCTCAAAATATTTCAAGCAAAACGACAGATTATAAGTAAAAATTGACAAATCCACATTCTTAGAGTGATATTTTAAAACATTTTTTAAAGAAATTTACAGATCAAGCGGATAAAAATTAACAATAATATAAAAGATTTGATGCCAAAAATAATAAATTGATCTAATAGAGATGTAGAAGACAGGGCATCCACAAAATAACATTCAAGGGCACTGAACATTTATAAAAATTATCCATATACTAGGTCACAGAGCAAATCTCGAGAAAAAATCATAAAATAGATATCTAACATATCTCTGACCAAAATGCAATTAAGTTAGAAAGCAAAAAAAATAATTTTTTAAATGTGTATTCAAAAACTTTAAAATATATCCATAAATATTTTTACTTAAGGTATAAATCACTTGTGAATTTCAAAATAATTTGAAACCAGAATTTCTGAAAATACATTCCAGAAACTAGAAGAAGAACAGCAGAGTATATCTAATGAAGGTACAATGGAAGAAAAACCAGTAATATAAACAGACATTAATGAAATAAAAACAAAAATGTCAATGAGAATTGACAAAACCAAAACCTGATTCCTAGCAAGACAGATAAGCAGAGGAAAAAGAGAGAGAGAAAGAGAGAACGTGACAGTGAACAGTTGTATAGAGTAGTTTTCCAAATCTTGAATGAATAAGTAGCTTCTGTTTTATACAAACTATTTCAAAGAATAGAAAAAGAGGAAAAGCTGCCTTTATCAGTTGGGGTTCAGTCAGGAAACAGAAACCATGCAGCAGGAAAGTTAATATAAAGAGTTATTAACTGTTTACAGGAAATTAACTACTAAAGGGAAAAACTTTAAAGAATACCCTAGAGCTGAGGGAGAGTACTCAAGGAAAGAACAAACTTGGAAAGGTGAGAGAGCAGGAACCTTCCCCAGGACTTGGGTTCAGACCTCATGGGAAAACTGTCATTACAGCCCACCGGGCGGAGGACAGGTTTGCTGGGTTGATCCAGGACAGAACTGACTCACAGCTGGTGGACCGAGGCTATCCATGAGCTTAGGGGGTGGGGTGCTCATGACCCTCCCTGGGAAGCTTCCCATGAAGGGTGCTTCTGAACTCTCTGGGAAGCTGGCCAGCGTGCCTGGGAACTCAGAGGAACCTGCCCCCTGGGGCAGCTGCTGCATTGCTGGAAGCCGCCTTCATGTCAGGGGGAAAGGGTGTCTGAAATTGACTGGGTGTGAGCTCCGCTGGGTGTACAGGAGTACCCACTGAACAGCACCGTAGCAAGAAGGAAGAAGAGCACACCAAGAAGGAAAGACGCTTAGGACTGCTCATTGCCACATTGTCTTACCAAAGAACTGAAAATGAACTTGCAACAGTAGCAGAACAGATAAATAAAATATGATGTATTAATAAAACAGTCAATATAGAGTTACAATAAACTGGTCCTACATGTATCAACATAGATATATCTCAAAATATGATTTTCAGTGAAAAATTACAGAAGTATCGTACATATTATACAATTTATAATAACTTAAACATATGCAAAACCATACAAATGTATTTAGTGATAATATATGTGGGAATATTTCAAATTCAGGATGTTGGTAACCTTTGGGAAAAGTAAGAAAAGAATAGGATTGGGAAGAGGCCTACAGGAGAATTTAATTATTTCAGTAATATTTTATTACTTCTTAAAAGATCCTATAAAAATAGAAAATACTGCCCGAATAGAGTTGAGTGTTGTGTACCCATGTTTTTACATTATTAGTCTTTATAATTTTCTATATGTCATATTTTATAATAAAATATTTTTTTACAAGAAGGAATGGGTGGAATGTCCATCATTTGTCTCCCGCAGAAGATGTTTTATCAGTATTCATGAGCACTATTGTTTCAAGAAACTCATTCCTATAGGGATGACTGTGCTCTGAGAGTTCCCCAGCCTGTGTTCTGGAGGATTCTAATAGATATTCAATAAGAAAAAAAAGCCTCCATGGTTGAATAAGTTGACTCTTGACTGGTCACAATACATATTGGCATATTCTGAAGAACAAGGGGAGCAATTTTTTTAAATCTGTTTAACCCAAACTTTTCTGACCCCAGATTTTTTTCAATATAATATTCATTGATATTTTACTGAACCCTATTCTGTGTAGCACAGATTAGATAAGTGCTGATTTGCTCAAATAAACCATGGTTATGAAATGCATAATTAGTTCAATAAATTTATGAAACAGAATTATGCTATTAAAGAAATCATCCCTTTGTTTAAGCTGAGTCTGATTTCTCAAATGATAGACACAGTTCTCCCAGTGTTTGTCTTTACAGTCATACCTTATCAACCCATTTGCGATACCTTAGTTCAAGGCTTGATTTTCAAGTGAAGAATCATTTGTAGCAGAAAATATTACAAAAGAAAAGTGATGTGACCTATATGTCCATTCCAATCCCACCAATTTTCCTGATTCTACACCAGCTCAATCAGTTGTAACACCCTTTAATTATCCACTAAAATAGTCGTTTTCCAGTTCAAAGCATTCAAAACCTACAAAAGCTTATGTTTGGGGCAGTGATTGACAGTACTCTTTTGGGGGTGGGGCCCAGAGAAATGCAGCTAATTCTTCACTAACTATTTCTTCTTATGGATGTCCTCGTAATTGAAAAGCACGAACTTAGATTTTGCAAATACCACTTGTCTAGTCAGGATATTTGATTCTTAAATGAATCAAGGAATTCAAAAAGCAATCTAAATGGAAATATACCATCAGGCTACTGGTACCATTGGTGTAATTTGCTGACCTCAATATTTGTCAGTTTTTCTATAAACACATAGATTCCAGTGTAATCTTAATTTGTAAATTGTAGAAAAGGCTTGCCTGGGTGACTTATTCAAGAGTTGAAAATTGGCACTATATATAAACATTGAAAAAGGATTATCTATTCTCCTTTAAAGTTCTTTCTTTCATATAAGGAGTTGACTCTCTTTTTATGGTGTCACAAAAATTTTCATTCATTCATTTTTTTTTTTTAATGTGCCGGGTACTGAATAGTTTTAAGCCACTGTTGGCCAATTCAACTCCTCTATAAAAATGACCAGTGAGATTATAGACAAAAAAGTTGTATGACCTTGGAATGGTGTTCTCCCTTCATTCAGTGAGTATTTATTAAGCACCTACTGTGTGCCAGACATTGTCTAGGCACTGATTATAACAGAAGTGAACAAGAAAGCCCAAGTCTTTGACCAATCTAGTGATTGAGAGACTTAGACAAGTAACTACAATTAAGTATGATTAGTGTGACTATAATGGAAATACAGGTTGATCTTTGAGAAGCTAACTGGCCCTTATTTATTTGCTTATTTATTTAATATTTTTTAGTACCTGATTCGTGCTAGGCATTGTTCTAGGAGCTGGAGGTACAGCAAGAAACAAATCAAAGTATCTGTTCTCATGGGACATCTGTTCTTACGGAGGTCAAGCCTGCAACACTGGTCTTTATCAGCACCATACGCCAAACCAGTGTTTTCCAAACACGTACCAGTAGTGAAATATGAAATTATGTAGATGGTGCACAGACTAATACAATAATCGTTATGCATTTATATTTATGATTATTTATTCACAGCTCATGATACAGGCTTTCCATTTGTGGTATTATAGACAATTATCTCTTTCTAATTGACCTTAGTTAATTTTAAAAAGCTGAATTGTCAAAGGAAAGTATTGAGTAAATAAGTACAGATTGTATGTAGACTTGGCAAAAATATTATGATGATGCATGTATTACCAAAAAAAAAATGGGAAACACAGCTTTCACCCGAAATAAGATATCCAGATGTCAATGGTGTCACTCCATTGCTCAAATTCTCAAGATACACTTTTCATTATTTTAAAGTTTTTATGGCTATATGAAAAACAATTCTGGGAGGTGGGGAGAGCAGATGTAAAACATTCTGTATTTCACTCTTCTGTAAACTGCTTGAAAGTAAGGAAAGTCTCATTCATAGTTGTCCTGCATTTAGTAGATACTAAATAAATACTAAGCGAAGGGGTGAAAAAATTAATTAATGAAACGGGAAATAGTCTATCGCATCATTCAAACGACAGTGAATGCTCTGGCCGACTGATTGTAATTAGCCGTAGGGCATAAGAGGGAACAGTCTCTGTGAACCAGTCTACAAGACCAATTTAGGACTCTGCCCTGAAGATTCGAGAACTGCCTTTCTAATAGAAGGAACATAAAAGAGATTAACCTTTCTGCTATGTAACTACAGACCCATTGGTACAGCTTGCCTTGTATCACTGCCATTGAAGAACAGAGATAATGAAAAACCCTCACCAAGTTATACGTATTTTTTTAGAGGACTGATTAAATTAAGACTCCATTAAGCAATCTTTTACCATCACCAGGGTCTCTGTATTATGCTAACAATCCAAAGAGAACCCATAGAAACTTCAAATTATGGAGAGAGTTCTCTTTGAACCTATAGAAACTACAAAAGGGGGAAAAGAGGAAGCAACTTTTGAAAAGTGACATCCTGACAATTTTGTGTAGGAGAAAAAACAATAAAATGCTAAAATATGGCTACCTTCTGTATTTTCTGCATCTTAGAATAAACTTTTTTATGCCTTATTTCAAAATGTTAATTCCTGCCATTTTAGCTACTTGAGGAAACAGTTTCTATTTTAAAACTTTGAAGAATTGAAAGATCATTAAATTTTTTGCTAATAGAAAATCTTAAGAAATAGTTTAATTTCAAAGAACCAAGGATTCAATTATGATGAATAGCCCACATTTTTGCTTTTTGCTGTGACAGTTTAAGTTATCATTCTACAGTAGGCAGCCTCTCACAATCACATCAGTTCAACCAGGAATTAGTCTCTTTTCCTTTCCAACCTGTGCATGTCTCACAGTTACCAATACACAAATGGAGTTAATATCCTGGTCTTGTTGATGTCATTCTTGGGTTTTCTTGTCAACTGGCATGAGAAATTTCGTCATGAGGCATGTTGTTAGATGCCCTCTGCCAAGTTCTCTTGCCTCATTAGACCAATTTCATAAGCCTTTCTGAATCTATTTGGTAGAAATGGGATCCAGACATCCACGTCTGAAATGGAATTCTCCAAGCAGTTGTACCTCAAACAGTGGTCATCTCTTTGCTTTCTCTTTGTAAGCTATCGTATGAGTTGTGTAGGATAGGATGAAGATGAGCTGCTCAACTTTTAAACTTACCATTCTGCAAGGAACACGCATATAGTCTCCTCAATTTGAACAATTGCTGGGAGCAAGATTCAGTCCCAGATCCCGCCAAAGTTCACTGTAAATAGCTTGACAGGAGGGGAAAATGGCTTTCTTCCCTTGCTAATACATCTTCAATATACACTGTGTCTAGATCCACTTACAAGTAGTTGCTATGTCAGTCCTTTGACTGCCCTTGCAAATCAATCAAAGGATCTACCATTTCTCTACGAGAAACCAAATGATTTCTTAGTGCTGACTGACACTTCCATGATAAAAGATCCTTTAGGAGCACGCATTTTGTAAATCAAAACTATGCTAAATACAACACACAGAGTGTGCTTTCTTTCCAATGATCAAATAAGCAAAGATTATTTATTCATTTGTTTAAGCAAAGATTATTTATTCATTTGTTTATTTGCATATTTACACTCACATTTTTGTTTAGGGGCATGTCAAATAAGAGATTAGAACGCAATTTTCACACAAAAGCCCCAAAGAAACATGACGTTATTCTGTGGAAGTTATTTGATTGTTCTTCATAGTCTTTTCCTTTCAACTGGCATTTGGAGAACTAGCCACACAAGCTGCTCCGTACCTTCCTGCGTGATACCATTTCTTCCTGTTCTCCTTATCTGTACCTGCGAGGATGCACAGCTTTCTCTTTTTTCTTTCTTGTGGGTTTGTGCAGTTTCTTGATGTTTGTGACAGGCCACGATAGGGGAAGCTTTTATCACCGTGGGGTTTGGAGGCCTCAGTAAATTGAAAATTGCAAATGAAATCCACTGGGCTTGAATTCATCAGCTATTATGTCAGATGACCTTTGGCAGCTGCTGATAAAAATGAGAGAATGTTAGCTCTGATCCAATTTTCAGCACTAACCATTCCTTTTCAAATCCATTCACAGTCAGGCAGCAGACACATGGGAAGTGAAAATGATAGGGTTTCAAGAGAACAGCATTGTGTTGCAGATTAAGAGTTTCTCCCCCTATTTCTAGAGGTCGGCCCCCAGGCCCCTGTCTGGTATCTACCTATTGTCCAATCAGTTTCAATATCTGCTTCAGAGGACATGTTAGCCATCCTTACAGATAAGTGCTTACAGGAGAGAATGTTGGACTTAATAGTTTTGCTTAGGAGGCATCAAGGGTCGCAGTGTAGCAATATTGACTGGCACATGTTAGTTTAATCTGACATTCTAAGGAATGTGACACTAGATTCTTTCAGAGTTGTTGATCTCTAGGTGATTTTTGTTACCAGCTCTGGTTTTATAAAATTTATTTTTGCACGACTATTTATATTCATGAGTCAGAGATATTCTAAAATATCTATCATAGCCAAGCAAAGGCAGCTTAAGGCTGTCTAAATAATGTATGGGTGGCAAAATTATGAAACTAGGAACCAAATGACTTGTGTTCATTCTGTTCTTACAATCTAGTTAAAGGTAAATGTTGTCAATAGTATTTCAGGAGCTAGATTACCCTGAAATAAATGAGTTCCTGCTGACTGGTAGATTCCCAGTAAATGTAATAGATTTTTATCATGCAGGGGAAAAAAATTAGACTCGTTATTTTCCACTGACGTAGCATGAACCAGCAAAATAACACTATGAATGGTTGAGTCATTAGTATGATTTCCCCAGTAGGAAACACAGAATCCTTCTGAAAATAAAGCAAACTGAAATTAATAATTTTTTCCCTTATTTGACTGTTTAGAAAAGAAAACAAAATGTCTCCTTCAATCTTTTGAAAATGCTGAGTTCATTGAGGAAACACTCCCAAACAAATGTGGGTCAAGAGGCATCAAAAATTGAAATGCGTGTATGATTACAAGTATTTTCCAAGAAATCTAACAAACTGAAAAATATTGAATCTGTATCAATCTAGGTTTCCTTGGCATGCAGATTTACTTTCAAGTTTGCCTTTGACATTCTACTGGTTACCATTATGTAGAAACAGGTGTTCATATGTTAACAGAGTTGCAAAAATACTTTTCATGGCATAGTAGTTGCATTCTTTCTGATACATAGTCCACAGCATTAAGGAACTATAAAGACCCTTAGATGGTTCTTCTAAATTTCAGTCTTTGTGGGGGAAGGGAAGAGTATGGTTCTATAAGCTTCCCTCCTAAGAAAAGCAAAATAAGTGCATATATATCTATAGGATGTATATTATCCATATAGTATATCTTACTTTAAAAAAAGTAATTATTTAAAGTTAGTATCTCATTGTTTTTTTCTCTCCCTTTTCCTAGTACTCTTAATCTCTTTTAAGAGAAGACAACTATGTGTTGTCCAATGAGCCTGTATAAGTAAAATGCCTAATGATGGTGTCCAAAAATACCCACATGCACATTAAAAGTCAATTATTATCAAATAATATTTTAAAGGACTCAAAGTCAAGTGAGCAATGATTAAATCTAAAGTTAAGAGGGACCACCCAACCAAAAGAATCTATATTCAGTATATTTGGAGCTACTTTTGATTTCCCCAGATGATTCATTTTCTAGACTTTTTTGTAACCAATGAAGGCACACATTTTAGAGTCTCATAGATTTAGAAAGCCGTGATACGTGGTTTCCTGGCACTACATACCTCAGTCCATTTGGACCCCAGGGAAATGATGACCTGGCTGGCTCTGTAAAAACACCACTACAGCTTTGGGTGGTTTAGTCAAACCACCCTTCTGACAGAGCAGGCAACAGCTCTTACCAAAATGCTGAAGTCTGCACCTTCACAAGTTTATCAATGACTGCGGTCACATATCACTCAATTCATCCATATTCATGGAGCTGGACTTGTTTTGTTTCTCTGAGTTATCATTTCTTCAAAGTTCTACCTGCCTTTAGGTTTTGCAGTGGATACTGCCATTACTTTTAAAGAAGCAAGTGTTTTAATAATGAACATGTTCTTAGGTGACTGCAGCTGTGACAGGCCCAAGCCATTCGGCTTGGACCCAGTCAGCTAACAGGTCCCTGCCAGAAGGAACAGCAGCACCCACACTTGGCTGGACCCTAGGGCCTGGCTTTCAGCTGCTGTGATCTGTGTGCTCAGATAGATGGAGCAATTAGATAGGCCTGTTAAGTCTTATGTCTTCATTATTGATTTATAGTATGAACTCAGCGTGATTATTGAACCAGACCAGCCAGTGAAACAATTGGGTCATTGATCTTTACATACACATGTATTTCCAATTTCTATTTGGAGAGGAAATACATGAATATACCATTATTTCTGGCATTTTCTCCAAGGGCTTGAACAGAGATTTGGATAATTCATTGTTTCCACCTCCTGACCTTTCATTGCTGTTCCTTCTATAGAAACACTATCCAACAGAACTTTCTGTTATGATGGAAATGTTTTACTCTATCCTGTCCAATACGGTAGCTACTAGTCACTTGTAGCTATTAAGCATTTGAAATGTGACTAGTGCGACCGAGGAGGTGTATTTTTATTTAATTTTAATTTAAATAGCCACTTGTGGCTACAGGCTACCATACTGAACAGTGCAGCAGCTTTGTAGCATACTAAACTTTTCTCCTCTCTCCATCAATAGCACTTGTCAAAATTCTACCTCTTTTTCAAGACCTTGTTTAAATACCACCTCGTTTATAAAGCCTTTATTCATTCTCCCACCTCAACATTCCCCCACCTCTCTCTGAATACATATCATTTTGTCCCCTTGATCATTTTTTGTCTTGGATTATAATTATCTGCTCTACTATACTAAAACTGCTTGAGGACAGGGACTGTGTCCAACCAGTGATATGTTACCTACAACAAATATTTGAGGAATTAAACTGAGTTGTAGGTTTTATAGAGGGAGAGGATATTATCTTTTTTAATATGTGCTAAGTAGAGAAGCACTGACACTTTGTCATCCTTCTTTCACGCCCTCTTCTTGAAATGAGTTTAGGAAAAGCCCTATTATCTCCCTCTTCTGATTATCTATTAGCACTGAGGCGGAAGTGTAAAGCAAAACTATTATATTTTCTCCTTTTGAGGGTAGGAAACTTGGGTACACTTCCTCATCTTTATAGACAACCACACAATGCTACACAAGGAGGAAGAACTCAGTGAATACTTTTTGAGTCAAGGAATAAATGAATGAGAATTATTATCCAAGTTTCGCATTATCTTTGCCTGAATCAAGGAGATGTGCTTATATGGGCTTCTAATGTTAGAAAAAATTATTTTAGAATATTTACTTAGGATTCTACTCAAAAATAAATTCTAAGAACTGTTCCATACCTTGATTGTGGTAGTAGTTACAAAACGGTATGTGTTTGTCAAAACTCAGAACTTGAGGGTGAATTTTACTACGTATAAATTTTTTAAAGGTGAGTAAAAATACCATGTACTTTAGAGTATGCTTATAATTTTTAAGTAGCTAGCATTTTAGCAGTAAATTAATGATATTTATATAATACTAATTGTATTCACTTGTGTGTCTCTGTGGTGTCATATGGCACCTAATTGACTTTTGGGAAATAGTAAGGTAATCTGAGACAATTGTGCTATGATTAAAAGAGTACTGGATGTGGAGTTAGAAGACTGTTTCAAAAACAAAATTCTTCCACTTGTTGATTAGAAATACTACTAATAATTACCACCTTATGTTATAATAGCTTATGCTTATTGAATGCATGCTATATGCTGGGCACTATTCTCAGGACTCTGTTTAGGTTAATTCATTTAATTCTCCAACAACCCTATAAAGTCAGTATTATTATCCCGACTTTAAAGATGAGGAAACTAAGGCACAGGAAGATTAAGTAACTTTCCAAAGGTCACACAGTAATTAAAGTGGCACTTGGCCATAGTAGGTTCTCCATAATTTCTGGAACATCTGAATATTAGCATGGTAGAGTCGAGAGACAGGTTTAAGGAGCACAGGTTGGCTCTCACTACCTTACCATCTCTTAACTTGTATTCTCTTCAATGAAAGGAAGATAATACTGTTTTCTTCACATCTAGAAGGGAAGGCTGCTATGTGGGTCAAATGAGATAATAACATGAAAATGCGATGACCCATTTACTAATTGTGCTTGGTACTTGTACTTGGTGTTTTACCTTAAGGTTGGTGTACCTTTATTGTGTGAGGGAAAGTCATCAACCCCAAATATGCCTCATTTGCTGACTCCCATTTTCAAAGTCAATTAGTCATGACCACACTCGAAGAAATCCAGGGAATGGAAATAATAAAGATTTCAGCCTCCTGACACCTATTTATACAGCAAACTCTTTGGGCCAGTTTTCCTTTGTGAAAAATATGGGAAAGAGGAAAGGGAAGAGCAGATCTAAAGGGAAGAAACTAGAGATTGAAAGGAAAAGTGGAGAATCCCTCAGATTCACCGTGAAAAAATGCAATTAATTCAACCAAGAAGAACCATTCTAACACTGTCCTTTGCCCTCTGCCCTCTTCCATTCACCTCAGCTGGCTACTGCCAGGCTCACAAAATGCTGGCCACTGGATGGATGCCTAGAGTAAAACTTTTTAAAAGAATAATAAAATACTTATAAAATACTTCATATCAGAGCACTTTAAAATTGTTTCTCGTTCCTAGGAATATATACATGTAAAAGTGGGGTTTTTTAAAATGAGGTTAAATGATTCTACCTAGTCTTACTTTAGATATTTTATACCTATTCATTGCCTGTGAATAAATTACCTTAACAGGATCACATGTCCATGCACTTTTTTTAGTCTATAAATACCAAAATTATGTCCAAACAGATCTATAACTATAGATCAAACTTTACTAATCATTACCTTCCACCAACATATTGTGTTAATTTCCTTTTCATAATAGCAATCATTCAGATGAATAAGAGCCAGTGGCTTTAAGGAGTTCAGGTTAGGTGGAGACCTTAAAGAAATGAAATAGATTATAATAAAATATAAACTACTTACTTCATACTTCTGCACATGTCTTGTGAAAACAGCCTCCTGAGATATGCAATTTTTTTTAAGTGGAGTAAGGAGAGAAGATTTCAGAGTCAGAAGGAAATTGTTTTAGTCCATCTGGCCAAAGAATATTAAGTATGATTCAAAGCTAAAGCTGACACTGGCTTTTCCTTTTGACCGTGATTGATAATAATAATGGTAATACCTTCTATTTCCTTAAGTGTTTACCATGTGCAAATGTAATGCAAGATAAATAACTGTAGTGCTACAATAAGTAAACCCCCAAATCCCAGTTCTTGATAAACAGTATCTGACAGATATCAATAGAGAGTGATATGGCTTCAGTGGCTCTTCTTTGTGGTCTTCCAAGTGATGATTTATGGAAACACCTTCCTTCCATTCTACAACTTTGCCATCTCAGAGTCGCTCACTTCTAGCGGTGTGGGTGGAATAGAAAGGAATCTTACCTGCCCCAGCCTACAAGTGACATATCACTTCTCTTTATATTCCATTGTGAGACCTAGTCATACAACCTTACCTAGATTCTCGGGGAGCTGGGAAATATAGTTTAGCTCAATGCCAAGGAAAATTAAATGGATGGTGAACCCATAATGTTGTATCTGCCACAGCCAGGCACTGTATTTTACATGTATTAACTCATTTTATGTTTATAATAACTCTAGAAGGTAGATGTTATTATCCTCACAGAATATTATAACCTCTGCATGTTATTAACCTGCAGAAAGTTTAAGTAAGTTGCCCAAGACACACGGTTAGTGAATGGTGGAATCAAGATTCAAACACAGCCCATTTTTAATGGATAAAACCCCAAAATCTTATAAATGAACATGCAAAAAAATATATAAATGAACAAAGGACATGGAAAATGAAGAAACAGAGCTAATAACTTGGTTATGAGAAATGTTCAGGCTCAAAAATAATCAAAGAAATGGAAATTTAAGAGGAAAACTTTTTACCTGTGAAATTAACAACAGCAACAAAAGTTTAATGCTATACCCAATGCTGACAAGGGCATGGTGGAAAAAATATTGAAAGGAGATCACGAAAGTATTAATAGTAGTTGTTTTATGATGGTGGATTTATGGGTAATATTTCTCTCTGATTTACCTTTAAAATTATTTCATTTTATAAACACATCCTTGCATGAACATACACACAGACAGAGTGTATAAGTGGTAGTCCCAGTTTGGGCTATGGTAGCGCAAGACGTCTACAGTTAGCCCTCACTTCAAACAAGAACTCTGGCCATACAAGAGGACATAGTAGTTTAAAGAAGTAGGGAGGCATGCGTGTTTCTGGAAACTTCTGCCATCTCAAGACAAAAATGTCCTTATGTAATGGCTATGAAAGAATGAGACTGACTTAGTCCTGTGGCTTGTGGAATCTGTCATCATTTTATGGTCACTCGTGGAACTTGTGTCTCTTAAATTCACTTCTATAAAGAAATATTGGTTTTTGGCATTCATAAAGCTATCAGAACATTAGTGGAGAGAGAATATTATCACATAATAGAAAAGAAATTATCATTTGTTACCTAATAGTAATATTAGTCATACGCAAAGCAGTGTAAAAACTGTAAATGTAGAATAAAGTGGTTTAAAAAGATCAGAATCCTGAGAAATTTGACACAGGGATGTGGGGGCCCGGGGGGCAGGATAGGGGAAAGGACAGAAGGATGGAATGTGTCACAGTGCTTCTGTTTCTGGACATTTGGGGGAATCTATTTTCAATTCTATAACCAATTTAGACATGACTTTTAGCCAAAAAGGAAGACTCTAACTGCCTTCCTCCTCCATTGTGACAGCATGTCAGCAACACAGACCCAAGACACTTATAAAGACAAGCCATTTCTCATATTTTCTGTATTAGAAAGAACAAACTTTCACAAAAATCAATTGATAAAGACTTGCTCGTTTAAGCAAATATTAAGCTATTCCACAGCAGAGTCTGAACACAGTCCATAAACAGTAAAAAGTTCCAAAATAGGAGAATGACTAAAGCCAGTATAGGCCATCATAAGACCAGAAGAATATGGGGAAAGCAAAATAAAATTTAAAAAAGATCGAAAAGAGATCTCTATAACCTGGAAAAAGAAAAATCTAATTTGGATATTTCCCTGATCGAGGTACAGTGTAAGGTTTTAACTTTAAGGCCCATTTCACTAAATCTAAATGATGGGTTTGCCTTGCTAACTACATATAGTTCTCAAAAATAAGCTTGCAGGTTTGCATTAGTCAAAGAAACAGTTAGCAACAGTTATTTATGTAACATGGCCAGCATTTTTATATTTTAATGCATCATTTCCAAAAGTATAATTTATATAGTATCAATTCTGAGATATAGTAATAAAATATTATACAATCGAAGATCCTGTGCTCACTGAAACAAATTATAAAACGATTTATTTACGACAAAATGTGTCAGAGCCTTTAACTAGTACTTACTGTGGATCTGCAATGGGTGGGGGGAATAGGAAATACATTGTTCAGTGTTTCACAGGGGACCCTTTTTCTGCCATGAAACATGTCAAGGGACCAATGTCTTTTGGATCACACTTTAGATGCACCGATTTGGCACTGCTTCTCTCCACCAACAGAGGCCTTTCTCTTTGGTTGTGAAACGGAGGATAATGCAGTCGTTAGGAATGTGGACTCTGGTGCCAGACTGAGGGCATTTAAACTCTGTGATTTG
Source organism: Equus przewalskii (assembly GCF_037783145.1). NCBI lineage: Eukaryota > Metazoa > Chordata > Mammalia > Perissodactyla > Equidae > Equus > Equus przewalskii. The sequence goes on from NC_091848.1 coordinate 21,956,671, forward strand.
CTGTGGGCTCTTGATCAAGTTAGTTGACCTCTCCTTGCTTCTATTTCTTCATCTCTAAGGTGGGCATAATAGTATATCTAGCTAAGAGAAATTAGTTGTGAGCATTAGATAACTCGATACATTTAAAGTACCTAGAACATGTCCTAGCATTTGGCAAGCTCTCAATGCTGGCTCTTGGCTACTAAGGCAAGTAAGCAGTTGCACCAAGTAAATATCCTTCTTTATTAGAACAACTCCAAATCTATTTTAAGTTATGCTATGCAGGACATCTTTATTTTGCAGGGAAGTTTTCTCCCCAAGACTACAGATGATAAACCCATTTTCTAAAAGTCTAAAACTTGTGATTAAAACTAGGGAGATTTTTTTTTCTAGGTTCAAAACATACCATTCTAGCCTTCTGTGTTTTCCTCTTAAGACCCTAATTCTCACCGTGTTGCAGTGATATAGTGATAAATGAGTGATATAGTGATAAATGATAAAAGATAAATCATCTTTGTTTTACTGGTAGGTCTCCCAAGATGACTAGAACCTTCTACTGAGGAATCTCTCTTAAATCTGCATCCATGAATAATCAGAGAACTAAGTTTCAATTAGGGCTTCATTGCTGACAGTATATTTTCACATACGTGATTGCACTTAGGGTTCTTCCCAAACTCTTTTCCTTTAGCTCAGGCTGTCTCCTTGCCCCCACCTGTAGGGTCAGCTATGTTTATGTTCAACTCCAAACAGGAAGCATGAATTACTTACTACTCGTTTATTTAAATCCATTTCTTTCCTTAAGAAGGATTTTAGACAGATAGCAAGAGATCGACTCAGTATCAACACTAGCTTTGCTACTTGTCACCCTGCCTCCCCAGTGAATGACCTGCTGCTCAGGCACCCTGTAGCCAGGTCTGAGCGAATAGCTCCAGCTCTCTCCTACAGAGCTCACACACTGCCACCACCTAGATCCTGTCTTGTTGGCCCCAAAGACCCTTCCTTCTAATACCCAGGTCACAGATAACCAGACTTGCTACATCACAATCTTTTCTAAGGAAGCCTTGATCAAACTCTCTTTTAGAGACCTTCTTTGGGGAAAAAATAAGGAAAACAATAAATGGTGATGGTTAATATTCTCAAGGAAGTCAACCAATTTCCATGTTCACTTTGCTCAGAAAGAAAAATTTCACGTTATTAAATTCATGGGAAGGTCAATGCTTGCAACTTTTTTGTGGGAAATCTTTGTCCAAAAGTTTACTAGTTTTCTGTTTAATGTTGCACCTAAAGGGGGACCTGTCCAATAAGTCCCACCAATGAAGTAATGGATGCCCTCATTGCAATAGAAAATGTTCAGAGTACCTCCCAGGTCCTTGAAGCTAATGCCCAGATTACTTACCATCTAGAGAATGTAGATATGCTTAGACATGAAAAAGAAGAAAGCAGGAGCCTGAAACTAATGTTTAATATCTGAATGGTATATACTAATGGGCTGGGTTTTTGTTTTGTTTTGTTTTGTTTTGGTGAGGAAGATTCACCCTGAGCTAATATCTGCTGCCAATCTTCCTTTTTTTTTTTTTTTTTTGCTTGAGGAAGATTAGCCCTGAGCTAACATCTGTGCCAGTCCTCCTTTACTTTGTATATGGGTCACCACTTCACTATGGCTGATGAGTGGTGCAGGCCCATGCCTGGGATCTTAACCTGTGAACCTGAGCTGCTGAAATGAAGGTGCCCCGAACTTAACCACTACGCCACAGGGCTGGCCCTAATGGGGTTTTCTGACTGAGTGATTTATTCAGATTTTCCCATCTTAAGAATTCTAAGACCCTAAAACAGAATAATTTTTTTGATACTTATCTGCTCCCTCAGATTCCCTAAATAAGATTGCCCACATTTTTTGTACCCTTTTTATTGTGTTAAAATAGACATAACATAAAATGTGCAATTTTAACAATTTTTAAAAGTAGAATTTATTGGCATTAATTATATTCACAATGTTGTGCAACCATCACCACTATCTATTTCCAAAACTTTTCCATCCCAAATAGAAACTCTGTGCCCACTAAGCAATAACTCCCCATTTTCCCCTCCCCCAGCCCCTAGTGATCTCTATTCTACTTTCTGTTTCTAGGAATTTGCCTATTCTAGATATATTATATAAGTAGAATCATGTGGTATTTGTCCTTTTGTGTCTAGTTTATTTCACTTAGCATAATGTTTTCAAGGTTCATCCATGTTGTAGCATGTATCAGAACATGATTCCTTTTTATGGCTGTATAATATTCTATTGTACATATATGTTTATATATGTATTACATTTATATATACATGTATCATATTTTGTTTATCCATTCATATGTTGATGGACTATTGGATTGTTTCAACCTTTTGGCTATTGCGAATAATTCTGCAGTGCATATAAGTATCTGTTTGAATCCTTGTTTTCAATTCTTTGGGGAATATACCTAGATACTTATGAGTTGAATTGCTGGGTCATATGGTAATTCTATGTTTAGCTTTTTGAGGACCCTCCAAACTGGTTTCCACATCCGGTACACCATTTTATATTCTCACCAGCAACGTATGAGGGTTCAAATTTCTCCATATCCTCACCAAAACTTATTTTCTGTTTTGTTTTTGTTATTATGGCCATCCTAGTAAGTGTAAAGTGGTATTTCCTTGTGGTTTTCATTTTCACTTCCCTAATGATGGCTAATGATGTTGGGCATCTTTTCATGTGCTTATTGGTCATTTGTATATCTTCTTTGGAGAAGTTTCTGTTTAAGTCCTTTGCCTATTTTTTTTTTTTTTTTGAGGAAGATTAGCCCTGAGCTAACTGCCACCAATCCTCCTCTTTTTGCTGAGGAACATTGGCCCTGAGCTAACATCCATGCCCATCTTCCTCTACTTTATATGTGGGACGCCTGCCACAGCATGGTGTGCCAAGTGGTGCCAGTGTGCACCCGGAATCTGAACCAGGGAACCTCGGTCCGCCAAAGCGGAACATGCACACTTAACCACTGCGCCACCAGACTGGCCCCTCTTTTGCCTATTTTTTAATTGGGTTGTTTCTCTCTCTCTCTCTCTCTCTCTCTTTTGTGAAGAAGATTGTCCCTGAGCTGACATCTGTGCCAATCTTCCTCTATTTTGCATGTGGGATGCCACCACAGCATGGCTTCATAAGCAGTGCATAGGTCCATGCCCAGGCTGCTGAAGTGGAGTGCACAAACCTAACCACTGTACTGCCAGGCCAGCCCCGGGTTGTTTCTTTTTTTATTGTTAAGTTGTAGGAGTTCTTTATATATTCTGGATATTAAATCCTTATCAACATGTGATTTACAAATATTATCTCCCATTGTCTAGGTTGTTTTGTCACTTTCTTTTTTTGTACGTGAGGAAGATTGGCTCTGATCTAACATCTGTTGCCAATCTTCCTCTTCTTGCTTGAAGAAAATTGTCACTGAGCTAACATTTGTGCCAGTCTTCCTCTCTTTTATGTGGGATGCTGCCACAGCATGGTTTGATGAGTGGCACTAGGTCTGCTCCCAGGATCCGAACCAGCGAACCCTGAGCCACCAAAGTGGAGCATGTGAACTTAATCACTACACCACTGGGCCAGCCCCTTTCACTTTGTTAATAATGTCCTTTGACTCACAAAAGTTTTTGAATTTGATGAAGTCAAATTTAGCTATTTTTTCCTCTGTTGCTCATGTGTTTTGTGTCATATTTAAAAATCCATTGCTACATCCAAGGTCATAAAGATTTATCCCTATGTTTTCTTCTAAGAATTTTTTGGTTTTAGTTTTTATATTTAGGGCATTGATCCATTTTGAGTTGATTTTTGTATATGGAATGAAGCAGGAGTCCAGCTTCATTCTTTTGCATGTGGAAATCTAGTTGGCCCAGCACCATCTGTTGAAGAGACTATTCTTGCTCCATTTAATGGACTTGGCACCCTTGTCAAAAATCAATTGGCCATAGATGTTTGGATTTCCTTTTGGACTCTCAGTTCTATTCTCTTGGCCTATATCTCTGTCATTATGCCAGTACCACACTGTTTTGATTACTGGCTTTATAGTAAATTTTGCAATCAGCAAGTGTGAGTCCTTCAACTTTGTTCTTCTTTTTCAAGATTGTTTTGGCTACTCTGAGTCCCTAGCAAATCCATATGAATTTGAGGATTGACTTTCTCATTTCTTCAAAAAAAAAAAGGTAGTCAGAATTTTTATAGGAATTGCATTGAATCTGTAAACAGCTTTGAATAGTATCAACATTTTAAAAACTTTGAGTCTTTCTATCCATGAACATAGGGTGTCTTTTCATTTATTTAGATCTTCAGTTTCTTTCAGCAATGTTTTGTAGTTTTCAGTGTACAAGTCTTTCATCACCTTGGTTAAGTTTTCTCCTAGGTCTTTTATTCTTTTAGAAACTGTTGTTAATGGTATAGCCTTCTTAATTTCCTTTCGGATTGTTCATTTCTGTTGTATAAAAACACGACTGATTTTTTTGAGTTGATCTTGTATTCTGCAACCTTGCCAAATTTGTTTATTAGTCCTAGTAGTTTTCTTGACTGTTCTTTGGGATTTTCTATACATGGGATCATGTCATCTGTGAATAAAGATAATTTTACCTCTTTCTGTCCCGTTTGGATGTCTTGAATTTCTTTTTTCTTTTCTAACTGCTCTAGCTAGAACTTCAGTACAGTGTTGAATAGCTGAGTAATCTTATCTTGTTTCTGATTTTAGGGGAAAACTTTCAGTCTTTCACCATGGAATATATTAGGCATGGGTTTTTTCATTAATGCCTTTTTTTATGTTGAGGAAGTTCCCTTCTATTCCTAGTTTTCTGAGTTCTTTTAATCCTGAAAGAGTGTTCGATGTCATAATGTCTTGATCAGAGAATAACTGAGACATAAAATAACTCTTTGCCTGGTCTCAGGGTCTCTTGCAGTACTGAAATTTTTGTGTCATTGCTTATCTAATAGGAATAAAATTAGGCTTTGCCAAAGGAGGGAATCATCCCTGATTCTGGCAAGTATCTCACATACAATCTTTGCTGCTAGCCTGGATAATTTGGCACTTTCTTAGATCATGGTTTATGCTACTTCTGTCTGTGGATCCAGACTATACACCTGCCTTGGCCCTCCATTTGGGACTTGGTCTCTTGATTCACCCAAAACACTTTAGTTTCTAATCCTAGCTCTTCCCACTAGATTGACATTATCTGCAGAACCTCAGTTTCTACATAATGACTTCTTCCCACCACACCTAAGCTGTGGCCCTTTGCTCAGCCCTCATGATCTACCAAGCCTTACATCAGCCTCCCAGCATCTCTTGTCAAGCTCCTTATCCCTCTCTTCCTCAAGCATTCTGGGAATTCCTGGTGACTTTGTTGTTATGGTCACTTCTTGCCTTGAGAGCCTATCTCCACAGAGTTCTCAGTGCCGCTTGTACATTACCACTTCCTACTCTCTCTTCTGGGCTGATCCAAGGGTGGGCCTCAGCCGTCTCTGATTTCCACTTAAAAAATGCTCACACAAGGCATGTGTGTAGACAAGACTCCACTGAAGATATGAGTGGCTAGTTTGGGTTCTTAATCTAGTAACATCAAATGTCACTATTTTAGAAAAATCTCCTCAGCCATTTTGTGCTGATTGGAGGTCTGGTCTCCCAGTGGGTTTCATATTCCCCTCTCTCTTTCCCTTCACTGCTCACTTTATTCTGCAGAGCAGCTTAGTTCCTAAGTCACTTCTAAACTAGGTTCCAGTATCCCATTGCATATCAACAGATTCATTCTCGTGCTAGGTCTCAACATTCCTTCTTCCCTCTCTACCAAGAGGAAAAGAATAGTATAGAGATGTTTTGCTCTCCTCATATAAATTAGGTCACCTCCCTTAGAAGATGGAAAAATCTACAGTCAATTTGAGTTTTAAATAACAGAGTTTCTCTGTTTCTCTCTCTCTCATAGACACACACACACGCACGCACAAATAATACAGTTCAAATACTATGTGCTGAAAGATAGGCTATCATATATATCACCCTAGTCCCATGATTCCCAGAATGTGTGCAGAGGTGGCCCAGAGTGCCATAGTGAACTCACAGGAGATGCCATGGAATATTTTATGCTTTTGAGGAAAACACAGAGCTTGCAAACTACCAGCTCCAAGTGGTTCATAGTTTCACCATTAGATTGTCTACACTTATTTTGATGATTTCATATCTTTGCAAAGCTGAGTTTTCTGTGGTTGCTTTGATAAAAAGCAAGTACCATACTAAAATCAATGTGGAACAAAAAGTAAGGGTGGTGGAATCAATCTGATTTCAAGGATTGAGAAGTTTTACAGCAGCCAACAGGTACACATATCCCAGTAGTAACTAATTTTGGCTACTTAAGATTAGATTAAAAATATTTTCTCTGTCAGTTTGTATGTATTATCTTTTTCAAAGGCTACTAAGTTATTAAAACGTAAATACTTATTAAGTACTTTGGACCTTACTACTTAAGTGAAACTATGAAGTATTTCCTTTGGCCTAAGGGCACTGTGAAAAAAAATACCAAGACAGTTTAGGGAATTCTGCCCTACTCTTTTATATAGATGTCAGCTAAAAAACCCATATTTAACATTATGAAAAGGTAACCAGAGTAACTAATACAAGCATCCAGGGAAATTATTATTATAAAAAACATTCGTTAATGAGAACATTATTATAATTAATATTATTGCCTTTTTAATGTAAATACCTGAAAAACTTTAAATCAAGAAAGTCTTCGGAGAAAGTCAAACACTGATTAATAAAACTCTTTAAAGAAAAAAGATATTCTGGTTAGTTAGATATTTCTCATTCACAGAATATTAATAAAAAATCTTTTTCAACTCTTATTCTGAAAACTTAAACAAAAACACATTGGCCATTTTTCTGTCTTGGTAGGTATATAGTTAAATTTTCTGTTAGGGATTAAGGAACATAATAAGAGGTTAAGTCACTGGCCTGGGTCTACAACCACAGTGAGTGGCAGAACCAGCCTCTGAAACTAAACGTTCTGGCTCAAGCACTTGAGCGATCAAGGGGTTTCAGTAAGTTTGGGAAATGTCATATGTCGTATTCCACCTCAGAGAGTCAGTGTCCACAAGCATATTAAAGACTGAGAAATCCTGCAAGAAAGAAATTTTTTAGATTTGGTTTAACTCTGCATTTCCAAATTCATTGGTCCTCAAATCCTCTTAGACCTAACAGTTAGGCTGCCCTGTTTAGCAGTGTGAGCCTGGGAGTCAGACAGCGTGGTTCCAATCCCTGCTCCACTGCTCAGCTATGTCACTTCACCTCCTAATCCTCACTTTCATCGTCCATAAAATGGAAATAATTCCAATACTACTTCAAAGACTTGTGCATATTGGATGACAAAATGTGCGTAAAGCATATACTAAATACTCAACAAGTTTAGCTAAAATTGTTGTCCACATTCCTTAAAATTAGTGTTTGCAGGACATAATTTGAAAATGCCATCATAAGTATTCAGATAAAAGCATAAAAATTCATACACAAGTAATTGCTCAAGGTCCACTGAGAATACAAAATTTATTGTAAGGCTTTCAGGTAGTGCATGTTTGTGAGACGGAAGATTATTTTTAATCATGGCACAAAGTTTGGAGTTTTCTTTCAGGGATGAAGAACCACGTAGTGTTGTGGCCATTGCTAGGACCTGCTGATGTCTTGCTAGATGTTGGCAGGCACACAGATGGTCCACAGAAGGATAAAGGGAGAGCTGGTGCTCAGAGGGAGATAAAGACAGGGCAGAGGGGAAGGGAGCACTGACCAGAGCTGCTTCTCTCACCCCAACCAGCGGAAAAGGAACATCTATCTTTCCATTAATTTAACCATTTTTCTCAACTCACAAAGAGAAAGGATGCTCTTCTTAGTAGTTACTGTTCCCCAAAAAAGATAAATAATGTTCTCTTTCTTTGAAACAGAAAGTGAAGAATTGTGTAGAGAAAATACCAGTTGGTTTTCTTCTAAAATGTAGAGTTAGATGAAATCATAAAAGAAGAGAATACAGAGTAAATACAGCAGACTCCATTTAGGTTGGTGAATTAGAAAATTTCTAAGGAGACGTTAGACCACCAGTATTGCTATTGTCCATATATTTGTATAGCAGTTACTTTTCTGTAAAGTATTTTACATGCTATTGAAGAACTTTTACCTAAACAGCACTTCGATGTTTTCAGTAACAATTTCATCACATTTGCACAACAGAAAAATGGAAGATTTTATTAATATTAATGTACAGTTGGGAAATGAATACTTACAGTTGACCCTAATGACAGAATAGACATTGTTTTGGTCAAAAAAGGAATGAAATATTATGTTTTCTACAGTGTACCTTGGCCACATGCTTTTCTATGATTAAGCTATCTCTTCAATGCATTAGTCACACAATTTATACCTGGACAGGGTTGTATGGCTCATCAAGAAATCTTTATGCAACACAGCAGTACATAAGTAGGCTGCCTGATATATTATTCCTTGTTGTAAAAATGTTTCTATCTCCTGAATGTGATGATGAGCATTTGATTCATTTGTTCATGACTCTCTGAGGATAATTTATCAAAGTCAATGATACTTAGAGATCTGAGAGCAATTAGTGTTGCTTCAGGTAGAGTTAACATGGCAGCCCCATTGAAGGTCTCCAGGGAAAACATTGCTTTCTGTATGGCTAAGATCACTTATTTTGTGCCTCAAACTCTAACAAGACAACCTCAAGAGTTCCTTGTATTTTTGTGGGGAAATTGGAGAAAGAATATGGAGTCCACAAAAAAATATCCCCCCCAGTTCAAATGTTATATTTACATAAAATTAGCTAGCAGAGCCCAGATAAGCCATGGAAGCTTGATCTTTTGCTTTTCCTTTTCTCTTGAAGCATGAAATAGCAGTTTAATGTTTTATTTTGACGTTACAGAAATTTAAGTTAAAAGTACTATTTGTCGTACAAATTAAAATATGTGATTTAAACTATGGCATGTTTCTAAATTCATCAAAATCATCACGTATTATGCCATCCTCTGATAATTCTCACCTTTGATCAGAAGAAGCTCAAAACTTTGCTCTTGCAAAGAGCCTGCTGAAAAGAAGCCAGCTCTTTCAGCAGATTCTGTCTGGTGCCCAGCTCCACTGATGTGAGGGAGGGGATAAGCAGGCAGTGGGTGAAGAGGCCTCTCCTGGTAGGAGGGGCTGGGAAGTACAAAGTGGCACCAGTGCCAGGTACAACCTCACTTAAGCAGAAATTGGAATTTGATGAGATTACAAGATGAGGAGACACTGCTCATGTTGATTTTTCCTTCCTGGGAAGTTGGTGCTATGTGCAAACTCTCATGGAAGTATATTGATACCTATTCAGTTTTCATTAGAAAAAATATGTGTGCTTATTGCATTCTTTTGACTAGTAGGAAATTTTTCAGCGTGCAGTTTGCCAGGGCTGAGGAGATATGAACAATTTCTTTCACTCTCCCAAAAAGATCAGTATATTTTGTTTCTTTTTCTCCTTTTATCATCTTTTATTTCTTCCTTTTCTTTCTTTCTTTTTTTGGAGGTTGGGGCTTGTTTCTTTCAAATTGCTCATGCTTTAAAAAGTCTCAAGGTATTTTGGGGTTAAGGAAAGTTGGCTCCATACAGAAATCAAAATATATCATTCTTAATTTCCAAAGCAATTGCATTTATCTATAGGCAAATACATAGAAGTCAGGTTTCTTTCACACTTAAAAAAAAAAAAAGATAAAAGCATTCGAATAGCGTAAAGGGCTCCTGTGGCACTGTGTTGTTACAGCACAGTAAAACAGAACTCTTCAGAGTCTTAATTTACTCAAGCAGCCCCTGTAAAAATTCATGCCAGAGAGTGAGAAAGAAGGTTGGCAGCCAGAGAATTAGATGCCAAATGGTTCCTCACTGGCAGTGGCATCTGGATGGGAGGTTGGCCTGTCTCCGGGACTCTTGGCCAACAGCACTGTTGTCTCTACAGACGGCTGTGTATCTGTTCAAGAGTCCAACAACTGTGTGTGTGTATTTTGGTAAGCTATTATTTCTGGGCCAAAGATTTCCACGGCATTTTTGCATCTGTTGGCACCACTTCTATATTTGGCTCCCCCCATTCCCACCCGCTGCTACATTTTAGTTTTCTGATCAAAAACATTGCATGTAAGTGGAAATGCTTTAAGAGAAAAAATTATGCTTCTTAAGATTTTTCTTAAATCCAACAAAACATATATAGGTATGGCGTTCACATTACTCTAGCTGGACTGTCTTCCCTTCTACAAGCCATGAGTAATGTGAAAGTTCCCATCTCAATGCAAAAATTTCCTTGATCCTTGCAGGAGTAAGATAAAACCTAATTACGGAGCTATCAGAAGTTACTTTAATCATGAGAAATATAATGGAACATGAAGAAATTTAAAGTCAAGTTACTCTTTCAATGTTTCCCAGAGAAACAAAATTATTTTATAATTTTATAAATGTAGTTAGTGCTACATGACACCAGGGGTTGCCACACATCCAATCAACTAGCTTGTCAAAGTCCTACCTTATTGTGCGGGGCTACAACTTCTCAACCTTTTAAGATCCTGCTACGCAAAGTTATTTGCTTCAAGGGCACTCCCACGCTAATGTAATTCAACCAAAATCTATTAGATGGCCCCTTTCTTCAAAATTCTGGGGATACAAAGTCGAATAAAATGTCTACCCCAAAAAGTTTATAACCTTTTTTTTTTACTTTTTGATGAAAGAAATTGAAACAGATTTTTAAACAAGTAACAAGAACACCAGGCAGGAAAAAGAAATAAAAGCTAAATGGAGGTCCAAAGTACCATACAGCATATTTCAGGAATGTGCCAATAAAGAAGTGAACCCCATTTTTATGAATACCTTACAGAAGCACTTCAGTCAAGCTTAGTGTTTTAAAACTGGAAGCGCCCATGGGAATTATGTAATCCAAAATCCTTCTTCTATGTGTTTAATGAGGAAACTGATGGCCAAAGAGAAGAAGTGATTCAGTCGTGGTCACACTGTAATTAGTACAAGGACACAGATCCAGTTCTCTCTCAATACTCCTCCTCTTGACTTTAACATTAAGACACATTTAAAATTGGCAGGGAAATCCTTTAAAAGACCATGGCATAATTTCATAAGATAATGAACAGTGACCCAAGACTAGGGAATTACTATGTGATATAAATGAGAGGTGGGATGAAGCTTGCAGCAATTACAAGCAATTCTCTTTGGCTGGAGTGGCTAGGGCAGGACTCCCAGAAAGATCGTTCAAAATCAACCTATAGATTAAGCAAATGGCATCTGCCACAACTTTTCTCTCTCCCTATGGGTTGTAGACATCTCTGTGGAGAAAGAGGCATGTCCAGAAGCTTATAGATGACCACAGTGTCACCTTCATCCTCTTGGTGACCATAGAGTCATTAAAAATGGTCCCCATTCAGATCCACCACTTAAATGTCACCATCAGCAATTTGTGACCCACTGGAAAAGAATGAGGGCTCTATGGTCTGAAGCAGGGTGTTACAAGTATTCAAACAGTTATATTAAGTTGAAATTATTGTATATATTAATTATAGTGTTGTCTGTGTTGGGCACTATAGAGAACAGACCCTCTCCAGCCTGGTAGTGAGCAAAGTAAGATTGTTTTCTGAATTAAACTAGGTAATCAACACATGATGGATTGGAGCCATGTTGAACTTGATAATCAACACACAAGATCAATTAAAAGAGGCTGAAAGATCCCCAAACCTCAAGGACTCTTCCATACCCTAAAATAATGAGCAGATGTGAAGGAGGAATATGTCAATTCGAAGGGAAGCTGGTCAATCACAAAAACACAGAAAAAAGAAATAATCAAAGAGGTGTGTATGGGCAGTGTCCATCCCATAACCATTTTAAATAAGGGTGCCTTGGTCCAAAGACCCACTTGTATCAATCATGCCTTTTTATTTTCTGGATTTTCTGGTGTTTTCACATCTGGGGCCTTGCTGACGCTGAAGAGACTGCCCCTGCCAGGGCTAGCTAATTTCTAGAGAGAAAACAACTTAAAGCGACTCACTTTCAAATACAGACCAACTGATCAAAGCCCATACTCCCAGCTCCCTCGTTTATGTAGCTTTCACACTCTGGACCGCTATCCACTTCCCCTAATCACCCCAGTGCCAGGTATCAGGCAACCAGCAACAGGCCCTAAACCCCAGAGCCTGCTGAAATGATTCAAACTAGCCAATCTTAAGCCTGCTTATCCTGCCTCTCCCATTCCTTCCCTTGAAAACCACAATAAAGGTTCTTGACCGTGTTTTTCCCTCACTCCCTCTGCCTCCCAATCAACCCTGGTGCTCCCTGTGTGGCCCCCCTGCATTGTATGCTGTGCCTTCTGTTTCCAGAGATCTGAGAATATAAAAATTTTCTCTTTCATGACAGTCATTTCCATGTCTGTGTGTCTTGCCATACCTGATTAAAACAAATCCTAGATATATTTTGAAACTACCACCCTGGTGCTAGTGGCAGCAAGCTAGCAAATCTCTATTAACCTGAAGTCTTTGAACAATCTAAATACACAACTGTCTCCTACTGTTTCCTGTGCATTCTTATCCGTTTCTCTAATTCAGCATCTCAGGTGGCATGTCTATGGGAACAGAAGACTCTGGATCAATCTCTATCATATTTCTCAGTAACCATTTAATAAATGAGATTTCTAGGTTTCTACATTGATCTTGTGAGCTTAGTTAATATGAGCCCATTCCTGAAAGATTTGTCCTTTATCAGACTGCTATCAGTGTTGTGAGCCCATATGGTGAGGATCGTGGTCTAGAGCCTTGCTTCTCAAACTGTGGTCCTGAAACCAGCAGCATCAGCATCACCAGGTAGCCTGTTAGAAGGGCGGTATCAAATTCTCATGCCCCACTCTAGACCTACAGAATCAGATCTGTATTTTAACCAGATCCCAAATTTGTATGCAAATTAAAATTTGAGAAATGTTACTCTGGAGGAGGGACAAGCAAACTTTTTCAGGACAGGACTAAATAGTAAATATTTTAGGTTTTGTTGGATAAGGTCTTTGTTGCAAGTACTAAACTCTGCCATTTTAGCCCGAAAGTAGCCATAGGCAATATGGAAACAAACAAGCACAGCTATGTTCCAAAAGAACTTTAAATATGGACAGTAAAATTTGAATTTCATATAATTTTCACATCACAAAACATTTTGAAAGTTTTTTTCAACCACTTAAAAATGTAAAAACCTTCACTTGTAAAAAATCTTAGCTTGCAAGGCCTTACCAAAATAAGTGGCAATGAAATCTATACAGAAATTGATATTTAATAACGTACACCTGAAATTACACAATGTTATAAGCCAAAATGACCTCAAAAAATAATTAAATAAAAATAAGTGGCAGGCCAGATTATCCTACTGGCCATAGTTTGCCTGCCTTTGTTCTAGACCATGGGAAATTCAATAAGATCAAGTTAATGAAGTGAGGCATTCCAGTTGACCCACCCCAAAATCCCATGTGCCAAGTGAAACTTTTCCTCGTTAAATATCCAGAGATGGGTTACATTTTTGTTTTGAGCAAACTTGATGAAATATAATTCAGTTTTTTTAATAATTAAAAGTTTAAATTAAGACTTTATGGGAGCACAGGAATTCTAGAACATAGATATAGAAGTAAACAGAGAGTAGATACCTCCCTGATGGAAGCGTACCATAATCCGGAATATCAGTGCTTTAGTCAAACAGGGAATTTCCAGTTGATTTCACGTGGTTGCCTAGGTTGTCTGCCCATGAGAAGCAGTGAGGAAGTGATAGACCAACGAACCCTCCTACAACAAGAACGGTCACATGCACTCACATGCGACGAGAAGGATCAGAGCTCATATAGCAAAGTGCAGACAGAAGCAGGTGTAGAGGATGTTACCTGCTTTTTAACCCATGTTTATATGTACCAAATGGCAGGAACATTCTCGTCTCTTGATTTTCTGTCATGATTTGTGCAGCAGGAAACCCACTAGGAAGCGGGCCACAATCACCAGTCAGCCCTGCCACCATCTAGCTCATCTGTCATCACAGAAATGGTCTGGACACCTCCAGTGAGTTTATTTTTCCAAGGAGATAAGGCAATTGACCCTACAATTCAAATTAGTGATATGAAGTGAGTTGGTGAATTCGGCATATTTCTTACTGTTTGAATTATTAGATATTTTTCTCTGATTGAATTAACTAAGAAAAAAGTTTTCAATCATGATTCTTTAAGTAGCAACTTCAGGGAACTCTAAAGGCCCCATATGTGATGTGTACATTTCACAATAATAGTTGTATAATCTGAAGGAAGTTTTACTTTTTACATTAAATCTTATTACATAAATTTCTAATTTTATGTATGATCCCCAGTTCTAAAACTTGGATATACGTCAGAATCACCTGGGGAAATTTTTAAACATGCCAATGCCCAATGGGCTCGCCAACAGCAATAGAACCAGAATACCTGGTGATGGGTCCTGACAGCTCTGTTTTAGAGGTATTCCAATGTGTGGCAGTTGAGAACCACTGCTTTGGCAATTATCAAACAAGAATGACATACTTTATTGTTAGACATTGCTATTTTTTTCTGAAAGTTTTGTAGGACACTTTAAGTTTAAAAATGAATTAGAAACACTATTAAAAGAAAAAAATCATTATGATTCTTCATGAAAACTACTTCCAGAATGTTCTTAGAATCAGTATAGATACAACTGAAGCTGTAAGTCTCTTTTATTTTTTTTCTAGATAAGTTGGCTTTAGATATTGATTAAATATGATGCAACAGGCACGTGTTCCCTAATGTTCTAGAAATATGGCAGTTTTGTCACTTCTCAGCACTGTTTCAAAAACTGGGATTGCACTATACTGCCTCTGTCTGTACTTTCATCACTTTCATTCTCTGTTCGATGGTTAATATCAAAGTAGATATATACTATGTTATCAAAATGGACTGGCTTTGATGTTATTTTTGTCGTTCCTGCTTGGTTTTTCACTATCTCGATTCCAGCAGAGTATGGGACTGTGCTAAGCATTACTCAGATCTGTCTCTACCGTCACCCTTGGATTTTCTGAAGACATTCTTATGGAGATTTGGGAGGAACCAGGCTGCCCTCTTCTAGCCTCTGCCCCACCCTATCCATTCCAACTTTTGTGCCTCTGAGAAATATCTGAATAAATCAGAGCAGTGCCGTGGGATATCTACTACCCAGGGACTACTCTTCTCAGCTTTCACTCAGGGATAAGTGAGCATAAAGTTGGCTGTTTTTGTTTTTTAATTTTTGTTATTATTTTGGATGTGTGGAGGAAAAATCATAATTAGTTGTTTTTAAAACATTTCTTCATGTGAAACAGAAACTGAAGGTAATTTGACTATTCAAATTTCAAACTGTCGTGTTAATAATAATTAAATTGTTAATTATTGAGCACTTTCCATGCTAGGCACTGTGCTAGGATGATTTACATCCATTACCTCATGTAATACTCACAGTCACACCATAACATAGGTTGGAAATGCCCTCATTTTATAGTTAAGAAACTGAAAAATCAAACAGATTAAGTAACTTACCTGAACTCAAACAGCTAGTTAGCAGGACCAAAGCTTGAAAGCAGGTCTTTAGGATTCGCAAACCCACAGTCCTAACCATTCTCTACACAATCCAAAACTACCACAGTGAAGTCAAATGGCTTCCTTTACTGTGACCTAAAAAAAAGAGACAGACTTGGTTCCTTCCGTCATTCCACTGTGCTCGCCTATGCATGAAACTTGATTCCTGGTTAATAATCAGTCAGCTCAAACAGGTTCATCACCTCCTGACCAGTCTGTCTGTAACTGGCCAATTCAGTAGAAGCAAGCGAGCTGGCAGCAGTTTTGAATAGCTGCCTCAGGAAGATGGTCCCTTCAGTTCGGGATTGAGACACAGGCTTAGGAGGAGCCACACTGCCAATGTTTTCAGGGAAAACATCCAACTCTGAGGAAAAAAATCAATTAAAAAAATTATTAAAGTACGCGAACATCACAAACCCTAAATTCGTCTGTGTTTTTTTAGTCTGAACATCCCTTAATAGTTATTGTACATGCATGTAAATGGATATAATGAATATATGCATGTATGCATGGTATGTATATGTACACACACACGCGTACAAAGATTACTTGCAGGTGAGCATAAATTAAACAAAGTGTGAATCCTGTTATTTTTCATCTCTTCTTCCACACCTGGTAGATTTAAACCCCTACAGGTCATCTTGTCAAAATACAACTTTCGTTCTGAAATAAAATAACAGAACAGAAACAAACACAATCTATTATAACTCACTGCCAATGTTGCCAGATAACTACAAAAAAAAGAGTGTCTCAGACAGAAATATCAATAACTTTAATGCGAGCGATTTGTTAACAGGGAGGCAAACAAGCAAACTTGCTCTCCGCTGACTGTCACTAATATTTATTCGTCCAGTGACTGTTAATCAAACCAAGTTTACAGTCCCGTACAGCACCTGTCACAGGTGCTGATCATTAATCAGCTATTACAGCAGTTTATTCTGCTGCTGACAACTCGCAATTTTCCACTGATTCAGCTAGTTTGTCAGGTGGGAATTATGGCATAGCGCATGTGACAAAACACATCACCCTTTTTTTTTTTTTTTTTTTTTTTTGCATTTTCAGGCTTCTCTCTCCTGCTTTCTCCCCCTTTTTAGACAAACAATATCTGGGAACTCAGAAGTAATAAGGCGGAATGCATAATTAATTACCCAGCTTGCTCTAATTAGGGATGAATAAGTTGTGTCCCTCTCATCATCACAAATGTGGTGATGGGTAATACCAGTTTATGCTGTATTAACTGCAAATATGCAATCCTTCTGAGAGCACTTTTGTTGATGAATTTGATGAATGTGACAATAATTAGCAGAGACAGATGAGAGCTAAATTACTACTGACAATGTAATGCTATCCTGCTCGAGGGCCTGGGAACGTGGCAGGATAACATGGCAGGGACCTGGGCCTCATTTCTAATTAATAGTCTTTTTTTTTCCCCTTTTCCTTTTTTTTTTTTTTTTTTTTTTTTGCCAGTGGGGGAAAAAAGGAGTAACGGTAATTGTTTTCGTCAAAGGCTGCAGGGAGTTATCAGGGTAATAAAGTTAATTAGCAGAACAAACATCCTTTCACTGCCTTACCAGTCTGAGGAAAAGAGGGTAATTCAAACTGCAGAAAGATATAACTAGATGGGATGATAAGAAAAGAAATTTTACACAAGAGGCAAACGGAGAAGAATGGTTTTCTCCCTTCATTTCCTTGGCTTGATGCATGGAAAGAAACTAGACAGCTTCTTCTTTCAGGTTTCAAAGTGTCTCATGTAAAGAACTTTGTTGTTATGATTTTGAGTTTGGGAAATAAAGTTAGCTTAGATCAAATTCCACTGTTTACTTCATTCTTTTCCAGGTAGTAATAGGTTTGTTCAATTTTATCTTTATTCACGTGGCATTTTCATCATGTCTCAGGCATAGAAGTTCGAATATCTGCCAAAGAGACCATTTAGCTGCATTTTGTCTTACAGAAGTCTGTGTCATTCTCTGAATCTTTTGGAAAAAGTTAAAGAAATTAAGTGATTTCCACCAAGTATTATTTGTTTATTCTCCTGGGTAAATTAAAACATTAGAGTGAAATTTAAAAAATGTACATGCTAGGGGCCAGCCTGGTGGTGTAGTGGTCAAGTTCACACACTCTGCTTAGGTGGCCCAGAGTTCACAGGTTCGGATCCCTGGCATGGACCTACACACTGCTCATCAAGCCATGCTGTGGTGGCGTCCCACATACAAAACAGAGGAAGACTGGCACAGATGTTAGCTCAGCAACAATCTTCCTCAAGCAAAAAGAGGAAGATTGGCAACAGATGTTAGCTCAGGGCCAATCTTCCTCATCAAAAATTAAAAAATGATTGTGCTATTTTATTCTATTTTTGTAGCCTCAAAAAGTCATCTTTCTTAAAATGTGGCAGCATTGATTTTCATTTCCATTGCAGCTTTTTATATATGTAAGTAACCAAAGAAAAAAGTGAACAGTTTAATGAATCTCAGTTTTACATTATGGTTTTAATCAATTCAGTGACTTTGTTTGACATAAGTAGATACAACATAAAGGGAAAACATCCACCAAACATTCTGAAGCTTTTGCAAGTTCATTTTCTCCCTTTAAATATTATGTGTTTGGCCTCCTTTAAACATCAAACACTTGAAACAATTGTTTAATATTAAATAAAGAACACGAGGATGGAACCTGATGCCTTCTAAAATAATAGCCATCAGAAAGTGTCTATGGATTTTTATTCCTTTTAGGTACATTTCAAAAAATTTTCATTTTATGCTTTTTAAAAGTCATTAGATATCTCATAAGTTTTACATATTTGTCATGCATGTAAGTGTGCACACATTTGTTTGTTGTCAGAGCTAAATAAAATAGCCTCCCACGATGACTCTGTGTTTGATTCTAAGTTAAGGACATAAACAGTAACTGGTGAG
Source organism: Equus przewalskii (assembly GCF_037783145.1). NCBI lineage: Eukaryota > Metazoa > Chordata > Mammalia > Perissodactyla > Equidae > Equus > Equus przewalskii. The sequence goes on from NC_091848.1 coordinate 21,975,222, forward strand.
CTTGCTTCTGTGTCTGGCAGCATGGCACTAGGGTGATTTCTGGCATAGAATCCTATATGGGTAGACTTCCGCCAAACATGGGGGAAATATCTACCCGTCTGGCCTTAACTCCTAATATCTGCATTATTAAAGTGCTATGCTTGTCCCCAAAGACAAAGGCAGTGTGAGAGTAGAGAACATGATATTAAACTAAGAATGAGAAAACCTGAGTTCTTTTCTGGCTCTGTTACTAACACCCATATGATAGTGAGCATTTCTCTGTCTGCCTCTGATTCTCAATTTGCTCGTCTATGAAATTGAGTACCTTCCCCTCTAACCTTATAATGTTGCTGTTGACACAAAAGGAATCATTTTAGTACTTTGGAAACCATGAGATGTTTTGTAAGTATACTGTTAATATTATTAGAGTATAGAAAAAATCATGAGAAATAATCTTGAAAAAGTCCATTTCCTTTTAATTGCCCTCCCATGTATGGCTAGTCAGAAACCAGAGCTAAAAGACTTGACAGGAAGTTTTTATGATATGAGGGACTGAAATCTATCCTTACTTTATGATTTTGCTGCTAAATTTATCAGGGAAACTATCATTGTAAAGATAACCCCAAACTCCTTTGGTCAAACCTACCTACCTTTTCAAGATTTTCTTAATCTCTTGTTAGAAGAGCATATTAAGGTCAAGACTAGAAGAAAACTAGACTAATCATGAATCAATATAACAAGATCTGTTAGGCTTGTCAAGCGAACTTCCATTTGAAAACATCCAAGTTTCTCACAGACGAGCAGGCAGACACACACACACACACACACACACACATGCACACCCCAAATTTAGGTTGCTATGCTTTGCCTTCTATCTTTAGGAGTATTTTAAAGTTTTTACCGTATAATCAAACTTTATCTTTATGTAGGAAAACTCTAGAAGTAAAAGAAGCGTTGGGTACTACTTTCAACAATTTGTAACTGTTCCTATTTAACTACTATGTGAGGTAATTTAAAATAAATCACTTACAGAGACAGAGAGAGAAAGATTGAGAAACTCTGAAAGAAGTAACACAAAAATCCAAATGCAAAATTGTTTTTTTCTACAAATGAGTTGGAATTTTTATTGTGAGAGAAGAAGTAACAGGGAGCATATTTGTTTGTTTCCTCTGGGACCTATGCTGAATTTATTGAATATTCTGGTCTTTTGCCCTCTAGCCACCACCTCCTTCATTGGACCACAAGGAAGGCCGTTTTGGAAAAGTAATGGAATCCAGTCAACTTAACATTGTTGATCTCCAAGGACCGTTGAAAATTATAAAACTTTCTGTGGAACTCTGACATGCCAGAAGCTGCTAGAAAAAGCAGTTTGATATTCAGAACCTCATCAAGAGCTTCTCCTCATCTTTGGATAGAGACCAAAATGATACTTTCAAGTAAGTAGGAATTTCTAATATTAGCGTATTGGGTGGAAAAACACCTTAGTGAAAAAATTTACTGGAGTTAAAGATTCATTAATCAGATACTCCAGGCACTGGCTGCATGTACTGTTGGTATTATTTTGAATATTCAGGAAATTTAATTCTTTCTTTTTGTTTTTACTCAATTCCTTGGCCATTGTTTTAGAGAGTCTTTTGACAAATTCTCAGTTCTTGAGGGCTCTGGGACATTTTTGTTTCCTTATATGAGTGCAGAGGAGTGTTAGGTGGTTAAATAATTACAAAGGACTAAAAATAAACCATAGTTTATTTTTTCAGATTTTGAATTACAAAATTATTTAAATGTTGTCTGTAATCGAAGTGCTACATTACTATGTAATGAAATTACAGTACTGCTTAATGACATCGGGAAACTGCATGCAAAAAAATATTTGTACACAAGGTGGTGATGTTAGCAACCAACTACAGTACTTTTATTCTGCTAAAAACCACAATAAATAACAACAGATTATTTTCCCTGAGTGATTGCTAAAAAGTCTGTTCAGGTGTTCATATAATGATAGCACGTAGGAGCACAGAGCACATAGAAAACTTGTCATCACACGTCATTAAAGTAGCAGGGAAGGAAGAGAAGGAGGACAAAGCACAAAAAGGAGAGTTAATAACTTCTGAAGAAAAAAATTGTATTTACATGTAGTAACAGTTCAAGAACCCAGCTTTTAATATCTAAGTTTCTATTGACACTTATTTGGATATTTAAGTCCAAAGAATTAAATCCTAAATGTAAAATTGTTTCTGTAGCTCTAACAAAATATTCCCACTTCCCAGAAAGATTTCTTCAGAAAGCCTTCGCTTTACAACACTCCTCAGCCTTTACAAACAGCTTTCCTGATCCCAATCCTGACTAGTGTTGATCCATCGAGGGCCACGTCTTCTCCTCTATTCATGTTTCTTGTAGAGAAATTTACATTTTTAGATTTGTATTAGCATAACTTCGAACAATTAAAAAGCGAAGCTGGTAATGAGTGACAAACCTTATTTCTCATGGAATATTGGACTTCTTAGCCTTATCAATACTAAAATATAAATTAACTAATATATGCCAACACTTAAACCAGTTCATATTTTTTGTGCATTGGTATGTTAATAAAGACCTCTAAGACATAATTAATCATATTAATATTCAGCCCGCAAAATTCAATTATTTGTTACAGTGAAATACATTTATTCTCAGATTTTTTTTTTAAAAAAAGCAAATGATGGCATCAGCAGGAATACAGAAGTTGTTGGTTACAGGGCGGAAAGCTTGTGTGCCATGAGTCAAAAAGGTAGGCAGATGGATTTTCAATTTTAAGATCCTCCTCCCCAGATGAAAAGAGCAGCAATTGTTATTTGTAAGCTAGAAAGCAAAATATCTGTTCTTGAATTATCTAAGGATGAGTCAGAAACTTAAACCCAAAGAAAAGTAATAAATAATGACAACAGATGTTTGTAAACCTGTGCTCCCCTGTTCGGTGTTTCTACGTGTTGTTTTGCCTTGATGTGCTGTCAGCCGCCTCTCACCTGGGAGTAGTGATATCTTATCAAAGCCCAAACAGTTCCTCTTCACAACAGACAGATAATAGCGCCTTTCAATTTATCATACTGGAAGTCTAAAAGAACCATGGGAACGATTGGTCAGGTGACAGTTTGATGGACAGTTTGACAGCCCTTAAAGCATCATGGGAAATGGTTGTCACCTGATTTTCAGAGCGACCAGGGAGATAACCTTCAGAATGATGAGGAAAACAAAAATCTGAATATTTGTATAAAATCCAGTGGCAGCATCAGTGTTCACTTAAGTGATAATAGGTATGAATTTAGATGACTCAAAATGTGATTATCAAACCTGAGAGGTTTCTTCAAGTCCAGAAGTGCCCTTCATCCCTTTAGATGCCTTTTACATTTTTATTCAAATGTCATTTGCAAAACATATACATGATATAGGACCTTTGATTTTAAAGAGACAATAAAATGTATTAAGTATTTAACCACATGCTAAATATATTAACTGACCATTAATATTCTCCAGCTTTGAAATCTGCTCTCCTTGTACACCTTTTCCTAAATATAGTTTGTACATTACAGTTCATATGGATACGATTTTACTCTCGGGCTAACTCGGCCTCGTGAAGACCAGTATAGCTTTGGTGTGAGAAACAAAATAAGAGAAATCGGTTTGAAGATCTTTGGCACAAACATGTTTGAATCCGTATTCACTTATACAGCCAACAAACATGAATTGAGCACTTAATACACACGAAGGTCTCTGCTGGATACATAAAGATGAGAAAGATAAAACTCCAGCTTACAACTTTCTTACAATTTGAGAGTGAGGATACAGTTTTAAATTAATAGTAGATGGCAAAAGAGATCAAGAGATCAGTCCAAATCCATTGCTTTCTAGTTGGTGAGGCTTGCACACGATCGTTGACAAAGCTGTCTCTCGCAAGTTCTCTCTTGTGTATTCTGTATGCAGTTTACAATAGCTTCATGGTCTGATCTAAAGAGATGCTGGCTGAAAATTGGGATTCCAAAGGAAAAACTAAGCACTCAAAGGTTATACATTTATTGAGCGCCTCCCAAGTTTAAAGAATGATTCCAGAAACAATAGGGAAGTAAAAGAGACTTGAGATGCGATTCCCGTAACTGAGAAGGACTCCAGAAATCGCAAACCCTCAGTCTCTTAGATAGTTCAGCTGCTTTTTTTTTTTTCAGAGCATACACTCAGTAACTTTTTATTTTAAAATAACATCTAACATACAGAAAAGTTACAAGAATAGTACAAAGAACTCCTTCATAGTCATCATCTAAAATTCACCAATTGTTAACATTTTGCCACATTTGTTTTTATTACCGTTTTCTCTCTCTCTTTCACACATTCTCCCTTCCTTCTTCTCTCATTCATCTATTATGTAATATTATATTTTTGAATAATTTTAATAGAGGGAAATGAGATTATATTTGTGTCTGATTCGTTTTTATACTCCTTCATAAAACCTAGCAACTGCCTTGTATGTATTTAATAAATATATATATGAATGAATGATACATAATATTCAACCAAAACTTGTCTTTGATCTTCTAGACTTGTGTTTATAATAATAAATATAAAAGGTACTATATTATTTGTCTAAAACATATGAAATATTTTACAAACTATGAATCTTCCCCCAACTGTCTGATCAATAAATGATTTAACAAAATAAAGAAATAATACAATAAAATAAAGAAATTGCAACAGAAATGTCAAGTGACTTCAAAGGAAGTAAAAGATAAAAGCTTCAGGTGCTGCTGGCTCTTTGTCTTTCTCTGGGACAAATAGACAAAGTATAGATGCTGGACAAAAATCAGGGGTTTAAACAGAAACTGTCTTTCTAAAAAACACTCTGGCACCATTGTTGAAACTGGTACCATTTGGCTGCTTGACACTTTTAGGATAACACTCTGCTTTCACAAATTTTGATTCTTTGGATTCACATTCCGACATGATTTTCCATATCCAGTTGTGCCAACACCAGGCAAGCCAGACAAATTGTAAGAGCACCCTTAGTGTTTTCCAGGAAACTGAAAAAAGCCAGTAAATAATTTAAATAACGATTAACAACAAAATGTTGTCCGTGTAATTCTTCACAAGAAGACACATTATTTGAGAAAAAAAAAAGAAAGAAACCAAAGTTTGCAAGTGCAAAGCAAAGTACTTTTGAGTGCCATACGCAAATTCAAATACTTAGAGACTGATAAAAATACATTTTGCTTATTTCAAATTGGAAGGGCAAGATGTGGGAGGAAGATTTATAATAACTAAAAATGGACAAGGTCCAAATGCTACAAAACAACTGAATTCAGAATTATTTCTGAATCAGAGCTGTGGTTGAAATGCTTTTCCTTTCCTTGTTGAAATAAACCCATGCAGGATCAGGTCATAACACGTCCCAGATGTAGTTCCTAGCTCACCTGATATGAATTAAGATTTATTGTTAACAACTAACGTAGTCATTGAAGCCAACTAAATAAGCTAAATTTAAAGCCAGAACCAAAGTCTTATTATTTCATAGTTACGCCAAAATTTGTGGTCTAGAAACTTAGAATAAATGCTAGTGTTGAATTTTCAGTCCGACTAAATTTTTACCAAAAGAAATTTTCAGACTAAAAGTTTCACGGAAGGAAAAAAAATGATTTATTAGTTGTCATAAAACCATTTTTAAAATATGACATACACTTTCACATTATAAATTTCAAGATATAGATTCAGCGTGACTGTTAAGCATTTTGAAGGGCGCAGAAGTCTTAAATTACTGGCTAATGTAGGTTAAATGAATCATGGACTTTTTAAACACTATGCTTACTTAGAGTATATAAAATTGGTCATCTTCCAGCTCAAAACATGTAAGTAGCGCTGGATGGACTCTTGTGCTGAGATGCAACAGGGCCTCTGTGTGAGACACAGGAGAATCTTGAGTCTCATGACTCAAATTAGAGTATTAAAGTTATTTCTCTTAGCTCCTTCTTCCTTCAAGGTATGTACAGCACACAGAGTGTGTGAAATTCTGGATTCATTTTCCCTTATTTTTCTGACTCTGTCTTTCCAAATTTGGTGTACGTGGTATCCAAAATACAAAAAGCTTTCCTTTAGATGCCTTATTTTATATATACATTTTTGTTATTTAATTATTTATTTTGAATGATAAAAACATGTAGCTTGCATGGGTAGAAAATAGGTTGAAAGTTTTAAAATATTCTGAGCTCATCATATTTATTCTGTACTTTTTCCAGGAAACTGGAGCCTTATCAGAAAAGTGAATCAAGGCGTGTTTGATTTTTTTTTAATGTTTTTGGAAAGCTGTCTAATTTTCTTAATGCTAGAAAGTAACCACTGAAGAATCGTACCTAAAGTTACCTTGTTATGACTTTTACAACTTCATTACAGCTAAAAAGATTTGACTTTTGTTTCTTTTTTTCAATAAAAATGTAAAAATGCAGAAAAAGAGTGAAATATAGTAGCATATCTCACTAATACTATTTTAAACATTTGCTATTATGTTATTTATGCTGCATATTTACAAGACTATGTTTTGAATGTAGAAAGAGAATTGATTCTAGCTTTCTATCCAACTACTCATAGTTCTGATTTATGGTTATTCAGAGATTTATGGTAAACTTTCTGAACCTCGCATCTGCTGAATAATCCTAGGGTTATAAAAGTGGCACCTTATATGGTTCAACTTTCACTCCTACCTAATTCATTCTCCTACATTCTTCTTTTGACAGATGTAAAAGAAAATACATGAAGTTAGATTTAAACTAATTCTTAGAATCCAAGTGGTGTTAGAACCTACATTAATACATTCATTTTTCTAGACTATAACTATATGAAATGAAGAAAGCCCAAAGTGTAAAGTGAAATTATTGCTCAATGAAGTGATTATTTTATCCACATTGTATCAAATTGACAGTTTGACTTTTTCCACTGAGTATGCTTAACGGGCAGTTGGGTTGGAATTTTGTAGGTGCAGCCATAGCGTTTTAACAATCAAGCAGCAGTGCTTCCCATTATTCAGTCTGTATGGCACTTCAAACCCACCATTTTCTCTCTAGCTTTATAGTTAATAGAGGACAAACAAACATCATGACTTTCCACCCTTGTAGTTAATATTCCTTATCTGTTATATTTGAAATTCGCTCTCTCCTCTCCTCTCAGTCAAAAAAAGCTTCATTCTTTGTTTCTCTTCCCTCACCTTCTTAGGAAAGTTACTTAGAGATCTCTGAGACTCAGTTTCCTCACCTATAAAGTGGAAACAATTATACATACTTCTTAGATTCATCATGAAGATTAAAGATTACTACGCAGACCTGCATATTACCTCCAGTAACACAGTCTCCTCCCAATTCAGGCTAATTCCCTTCCCTTTCATTAGTGGAATCCCATTGATTGAATTGTGTCAGAAGACAGGTTATTCAATGTCTTAAATTAACCTCTTTCCTTCAGTTACAATGAAGCATAAACCCATGTGTCAGCAGATACTAATCTTCCTGCTGGGTTAACTCATTAAAAAGAACTCATCAGGGCTGGCCCTGTGGCCTAGTGGTTAAGTTTGGCACACTCCACTTTCAAGGCCCGGGTTCGCAGGTTCAGATCCTGGGCACAGACCTACACCACTTGTCAGCCATGCTGTGGCAGCGAACCATGCATAAAATAGAGGAAGATTGGCACAGATGTTAGCTCAGGGCTAATCTTCCTCAGCAAAAAAAGAAAAGGACTCATCACAAAAATATTTCTAAATCGTAAGACTGAACATTGCCAATGTTCAGAAAACACAATCTTTTCCAAAGACAGGAAAAAAGATTCTTTGCCTACCTTTCTGAAAGCCACTACGTATTTCCCCTTAAGCATTTTCCCTTAAATTTTTTTTTCTACAATTCCATGAAGCAATAGTAAAAGAATATTTGGATTATGTCGTCCAGTATATTTATATAGATATCTGAAAACTTCAAGATATACGAGGTATTATTCACATTCCGTTACTATAAAATCAAGGAGGAAACTATCCTCAAGGCAACACAACAAATACTTATTCAGTGACAGGCATTGTATTCAAGTACTCAACATGGGCTATCTCATTTAATCCTCACAACACTATTGAGGTAGGTATTATTATTATTATTATCATCATCATCGTCATTATTATTTCATTTTACAGATGAGAAACTTGTTCATGGAGAGAGTAAGCCTGGTCAAAGTTATATAGTCTGTTAGTGCTGGGGTGGAAATTCCAAATGATCTGCACAAAACTTATTGTGCTGATTTGGACATGAGCCTTAAAAGAATGGCATTCCTTTTTTCTTAAAAAAAAAAGAAAGAAAGAAAAAAGAAAAGAGCAATATAACCATTTCTTTACCTTTTAACTCTTAGGTGATAATAAAATCTAATTCTACATATTGAAAGCGTTCATTTAGACTAGTGGTTCTCAAATTTTATTGGCCTCAGAAACCCTTTGTATCCTTAAAAATTGTTGAAGATGCCAAAGACCTTTTGTTTATATAAATTATATCTATCGATATTTATCAGATTAGAAATTAAAACTGAGAAACTTTTAAAACATTTCATGATTTAGTTAAAAATAGCAATAACCCATTAGATGTGAATATAACTAATATATGTTTTGAAAAATAGCTACAGTTATTTCATGAAAAAGTGGCATTACTTTATATTTTTTCAAATTCTATAATATCTGGCTGAACAGAAGACAGCTGAATGCTGATGTCTGCTTCTACACTCAATCTGTTGTGATGTTTTTAAATTTTTATTTTTTTAATTGCGGTAACATTGGGTTATAACACTATATAGCTTTCAGTTGTACATCATAATATATTTCGAATTCTGTGTAGATTACATCATGTTCACCACCCAAAAACTCATTATAGTCCATCCCCTCACATGTGAGCCTAATCACCCCTTTTGCCCTCCCCACCCCTTCCCCTATCGTAACCACCAATCCAATCTCCATTGCTATGTGTTTTTTCAAGCATATCAAGAAAATCTGGGGACCAGCCCAGTCATGCAGTGGTTAAGTTTGCACATTCTGCTTTGGTGGTCCAGGGTTCACCGGTTAGGGTCCCAGGTACAGACCTACACACTACTTGTCAAGCCATGCTGTGGTAGGCATCCCACATATAAAGTAGAGGAAGATGGGCACGGATGTCAGTTCAGAGCCAGTCTCCTCAGCAAAACAGGAGGACTGGCGGCAGATGTTAGCTCAGGGCTAATCTCCCTCAAAAGAAGGAAAAGAAAAAGAAAATCTGGCCTCTTACAAATGTGTAGTTGGAAAAGAGAGGGATATTTTAATAGACTTTTCAGATAATTATGGATATTATTTTTTGACAAGACACAAAAACTTGGCAAATGTGGTTTTTTAAAGGTTAGTTTCAATATGGAATTTGAAATACTATCAGTGAACTTTTGTACACTGTCGTATTAAAATCCACTGGTGTATTTGGCACCTTGGATGGGTCTTTCACCCCTGCATGGTTTTGAAATAACTTGTTAGTCTTTTGGAAAATATCTATTCACTTCAGATCTTCCAATGTTGACATATTTCATTATGCAATATTTAAAAATCAAATCATATTAATTAATATCATCACTGATCTCATCAGAAAGTCAGCTTGCAACTCAAACAATCACACTAGTGCTCTCCTTGAGACAACCATCCTACTTCAGTACGCAGCAGAAGTGCTTTATGCGTATTTCCCATTTCGTTACACAGAATGTTAAAAAGACATGTCAAGGGACATGATTTAATAATCGATAACTTTTACTGTTTAATCAAGGAAATTCTCAAGTGAAACTGGATTTTTTTTTTTTGTAGTGGAGTGTGCAGAAGTGAAGAATATAATGACTGCTGGCAGAGTTTAGTGCCACTGCCTTAAGTCACCAGCAGTTGACCCACCATTGTGTGTAATCAGTGCAAAATACCAACAGTAAAAAAAGCAAGTAATAGCTTAGTATTATCTTAAAAATATTTTTGACTTCATGGACCCCCTGAAAGGGTCTCAGCATCTCTAGGGGTTTTCAGACCACACTTTCAGAATCATTGATTTAGAATTATACTCTCCTTCTGCCTGTCAAATATTCCCCAGGTAATTCTGGAAGAGGAATTAAAATGGGATAGAAAAGTTGCATGTAAAATAATGTTTTATTCCTTTGATTCTTGGTTCTCCTCGTTGTACTACAAAAGTTAAAGCTTGGCCTTTTCCACATGCTGTAAAACTCTGAATTCATTTCTTTTTAATCACTTGTCTGGATTACTGTGGTCCCATGTCTATGCCTAGAAGTCATTATACTGTTTTGAAAGGTTTGTTGAACAATATATTAAGAGGAAGAGAGAATAAACAAATAATAAGATTTTCCCAGTCTGTAAATTAGTTACTGTGTATAAACGGCTCAGCAGGTAAAGTCATTCAGGTCAATAGGGTATCTTTCACTAATCAACCTCTACATTAATTTACTAATGTCTCTGTACCTCCCAAAGTGAGAACTCTATTCAGATGTATTATTTCTGTTTCCTAATTTGAATAGATTATGAATATATTATGATGCAATTGAAGATACACAGATTGTGCATATTAGATCTTTTCCGTATCTAATTCAAGAATGAAATAATATGTGTTGATAAGAAGTCAGTTGTCATGGATAAATGATAGAAGCTGGACCTAAATTAAACCTAAGGTGAACTCCTTTAGTCTGGGCCATTGTAAACTGTTTAATTCTGAAAATATCTCCTTAAAATAAATTTAAAAATTATCCCAACTAATCCTTTATGAATAAAGGTTAAAGACTTAATCCTATGATTTTATAAATCCACAGTGTCTAACAAATTGCATGTTTATTTTACTCTATTGTCCAAGTCAGTTCATACAAGTTCTTTCATAAGAAGGGTCGATGCTTAAATATAAGACACTTGGAGATCTGTGAACTCTTTATTTTAGACTCATTTTAGATTTTGAATATGTCACCAGTTTGTTGTTTTCTTCCTTTTTCTTGTTGTAATCCAATGGTAAGAGACAATAGAGGACATTTACCAAATTTTCTTACTTCATTTCATTTTAAATAACTTTATTTTGAGTAAAAATAAAACTGAAATATTTATCACAGGAGTAGTACAGGTGAGGATAGGGTGAAGGGGGATATGTTCTCCTTGAGCTTTCAGATGTCACCTGCCATTTCTCTACTAAGGCAGTGCTCATCTGGGCCCACTTCCAGGCTCTCAGATTTCCCACCTTCCTGGTATGCCACCACCCCAAGCCTCTTCTATCTTCATCTTTACATGCCACTCATTCTTCAAGGACCTCCTCAATAAAGCTGAGTGACACCAGGTTCCATACTTCTCCCTCTTGTATATTTACAGCCTGGGGACCATTTCTTTTATTTCTTCAACATTTTCTCTAGTTCTGTCCCATAGTGCTCAGTTCTTAATAGGTACCCAAGAAAACTTGTTATGATCAAATACAAACCATCAGGAAAAAATGAATGAAAGTTAGTTCATTAGAAGAGTGATTTTTTTCAAATGATTTGAGACATATTATGATTTTGGAAAACCAACACAAAATTAGAGATGGAAACAATGAAAAATTCAGAATTTCCCTAAGGAAGTTACAAATCGTTTTATCTTGTAAGCACAGAATAGTTTCGAGCAATGAGTTTTTTGCAAAAGAAAGAGTAAAGTGTTAACCAAAAGACTGGCTATGAACTGAACAATATTTATAGTAAAGAGGAAAACAAACAATGTTGTCTGCCTTATGTTCTCAAAAGATTACGTATTTAAAGGAATAAAACAAGTCTGACAGGTTTAGAGAAGAAAGTAAATTTGACACTCAGCTTCGTCCAGTTCTACAGGCTTGAGATTCACAAAAGAGTTTGGACTTACATCTGTAACAAGAATTAAAAATATCTGTTTTTGTTGAAATATCTGCCTCAGTGTCTGCTATAGCATCATCACTTTCTCAACTGCATGATTAGACTTTTAACAGAAATAGGAATTATAAATATTGGAAAACAGTTTCCATTTTTATAGATGTATTGTAAACTTAGGCCAGAAAAATAAAAATTCAACACATCTTGAGTACAGAAAATCAACAGTATAGCTGGAAAATTATGGAAAATAGAAGTGTTAAAGGGGTCCTATCTGCAAAAGAAACAAAAAATATACTTTTAAATTTCTAAGTAGTTTTATGAAAACCTTCACAAGGAAAGTACGTAACTTATGTGAAGAAAACTAAAAACTACTGTTAAAAGACTAATAAATGTACGGCTATAACGTATTCATGATTGGAGAAACTAAACACTGTAAAAACTAATTTTGCCAAATAATGTAAACATGTAATATTATTTCAATAAATAGCCTAAACAAATTGAGGGCTGGTTCCTAAAATACACTGGAGGACTAAACAAGCAAAATGCAAAGAAATTTTTGAAAAAGAAATGTATTAGAGGTAAGGTAACCCTGCCATTTTTTTTTTTTTTTTTTTTTTTGAGGAGGAAGACTAATCCTGAGCTAACATCTGTTGCCAATCTTCCTCTTTTTGCTTGAGGAAGATTGTCGTTGTGGTAGCATCTCTGCCAATCTTCCTCTACTTTGTATGTGGGACACCACCACAGTGTGGCTTCATGAGTGGTATGTAGGTCTGCACCTGGGATCCAAACTCGTGAACCCAACCACCACACCACGAGGCCAGACCCACCCTACCATTTTTTAAAACATACTTAAGCTATGATAATAAAAAGGGTAGTGCCAGAATACTAATTAAGCATTAGGGTAGAATAGTTCAGATATTATGTACATAAAATATATATTTATGTACAAATACATATTCACACATATGCATATATAATTTCTACTCCATTTAGTTTCTATTATATATAACAATTTAATATATGAAAAATAATGTATAACATAACTAGTTAATGAGGAAAAGGATTATTCAGCAAATAGGAGCTAAGGATTTGAAAAATTGCCAGTTAAGATGGCCACTTCATACTACATGCACAAATAAAATGTATATGTTGTGAGAAGAGCTGAAAGAAAAAAGCTACTATGGGAACTCTGTAACTTTGCAGTGGGAAGATTCTAGATATTACTCATTTTTCCAAAGAGTGTCCATTAGATTTTAATTCCCAATGGCTTTTGCAATGTATGCATCTTTGTCTACCTCACAACAACTAGCACTGAGCTTTTCACACTATGCGTGCAATGCACTTTTTGATACGTAGTTGATAGATTTATTCATTTATTTACTCATTCAAATATTATTAATGAAAAGTATTTGGCCACATTCACTTTTTAAAGGTATGCTTTCTTCCTCTAAAATGAGCGTATTTTGGTCCATCTTTTTATCTGTAACCAACATAGTTGTATCTGTTTTGCTTGGGTTATACTTTCCTATAAAAATAAAAGCAATAAAAACAAGTAAAAACTAAAAACAACCTTGCGCCTTTAGCTTTTGAATCAGACCATGTTTTCCATGAATGGAGCAGTTGGATAAATCAGGCTTTAAGATAATAGGAACCCGAAGAGCAGAACCTTTCAATGACTTTCTTCATGCCACAGCTCACACTAGCTTGAACTTCATTTTCCCAGTGTAATGATTTTGGTCATGGATAATTTGTAACTGAGGTCTCCATACTGGAATTGGTCTCATTTCAGGATGAGAGTAAGATTTATATGAGAACAGCAAAATGATGGTCAAAATAATCTTTCAAAAGTCAGGAGATAACCTTATCTCTAGGGAAAAATGCTGTCCAGTGACCATGTGTTCTAAAATAAGGGTCTTACTTCTGGTCTCACTTTTCTATCAAGGAAACTGTAAAAATATGATAAAATAGAAAGCTATTACTTGAGTTCAGGGAAAATTGAAGGTATTTTATTTAAATGTTTCTCTTTCCCCCAGTGTGCCATTTGTTATTTTTTTTTTTTGCATGACATAATTTCCTGGTATTTTGATAGAATTTTGTACCTAAAAGAAATCTTAATATAATTTGTATTATTGACCTGAAAGTTCAGAGGCAACATTATCAAATAGTAAGCAATGTCTGAGTAAAATTTTATTATTTATGGCAAAGGTATCTCTACCATTTCTGGACATGTTAGTCAATTGTGCTAAAAGTGCGCTCACCAGCGCTTTATAGATTGTGTTTATTTCTTCGTGTCAGTCTCCTGTTCTTTTGGAAAACTTAAGTCTACATAACTGTGATTTTTTTCTATTTAAGTAAAGACTGCATTCTTTTCTTCCTCCTTCTAGATGATTGCACAAGTTCCCTTCCAGTTTCATGAACCTATGACTGTTTAGTAAAGTTGAACCTAATGTAATTCTTTTTGGATACTCATGTATTCCTTTGAATTTCCAGAACCATTTATGGAAAAAGAACTGATGATGTGTACTGCAGTCTTGTAGAGAGCACTCACTCTCATTTAGTCTATTTTGGTGAACACTTCAGGGCCTGTAGTGCTCTATTAAAAGCTGGTGATTGTTGGATACATTGGCAGACAGACTGATAGATATAGATAGATGGGTGGATGAATGGATCGTGAGGGAAGTGGAAATATATGTATAGTTTGGTCTCTTCCTGATGAGGTCAAAGCCTTACTATTTTCCTTCCAAGCCTTTGTATCACAGACGTCATCTGTCTTGCTGAGTGCTTCCGAGGGAGCCTGTCCAATACTGTTTTTTCATGATTGGCCTACTGGGATCACTTGGAACCATGCCAGAGTTTCAGCCAACTTAGATTATACTCATGAAGATTCTTCCAGACTTTGGTTGTTTGCATGGCTGCTGAATCTTACATTTCTTCTGCCTCAGAGCAGTGGTAGACTGATCAAATAAGATAATTCTTTGTTCTTTTTTCTGAAATCAGCTAAAGAACATTTTCTCTCATTGTATTTTGAAAATTATGTAAGGAATAAGTAGGTCTTTTAAAATAAATATTGGTAGTTTATTTTTAAATGAATTTATATTGTGTAATCCAAAAGATGAGCAAAGGAATGATTTATAGGAATGGATCTATTTTTCTGTGCAAAAATTTCATAAGCATCTAAGTCTTCCTTTTTTTTTAAAGATTGGCACCTGAACTAACAACTGTTGCCAATCTTCTTTTTTTTCCTTTTTCTCCCCTAATCCCCCCAGTTTTAGTTGTACATGTATTTTTTTAGTTGTGGGTCCTTCTAGTTGTGGCATGTGGCATGTGGCATGCCACCTCAACATGGCCTGATGAGCGGTGCCATGTCCACGCCCAGGATCCCAACTGGTGAAACTCAGGGCCGCTGAAGTGGAACACACGAACTTAACCACTTGGCCATGGGTTGGCCCCTAAGTCTTCCTTTTAAAAGATAATCTAAAATCGAGAGGTAGCACTGTGAATGACTAATATCCCTCTGATATATTCCCCCACTAGGTTAAAACAAATCGTTTTACCTCTACTTTCTCTCTGCAAAATGGAAATAATCTTAGCCACTTGGCATTAAGGTTTCTCAAAGTTAGCATTAATGATCATTCTCAATAATTCCAAGAAGCAATTGGCATATACAGGCTAATGTGTACATTGACATTATATGGGTTATGATTTATCTTTCTTAGAGATGGGACATCAAATAATCTTGGATCAAGGATATTTAAAATAACATTACAACACTGAAAGACAATGTGAGAATAAAGACAGGCCCATTTGCACAGCAATGTAGAATCTATGTCCAAAAATAATTTCTAAGCCCTGGCCATCCACATGGGCAATAACTCCAGTTAAAAGTCTCCGAGGTGTGCCTTTTCATGGGGGAAATGTAAGACACATGCAAAATACATTCATCCAATGATGATTTTAACAATAGAGAGAAACATATAAGGATGAAATAAGTAATGAGAATAGTTTGTCCATTAAGAGTTTGAGAGATCAGAGGTCAGCCCAATGGCTGAGTGGTTAAGTTCATACGCTCTGCTTCAGCGGCCCAGAGTTTCGCTGGTTTGGATCCTGGGCGCAGACATGGCACCGCTCATCAGGCCATGTTGAGGTGGCATGCCGCATGCCACAACTAGAAGAACCCACAACTAAAAATACACAACTATGTACCAGGGAGCTTTGGGGAGAAAAAGGAAAAATAAAATCTTAAAAAAAAAAAAAAAGAGTTTGAGAGATCCGAACCTATCTCAGTACAAGACAGTTTATAAAACCAATGCCATTCAATAAAGATGTTTCCTGAGAATATATCTTCCATACTTCCTGAGAATGGAAGTGACATGTCAGAAAGACATGTCAATATTCATCCTGCCCACCCAGAAATAGCTAGGAATTGTGAATACAATATCAGCAACTGGAGACCTCAGTTTGATAAAGTTGTGTGCTGGGGATTTTTGAAGTCTTCTGGCACAGTTCAAAGCAGTGAGAAAGAACGGACCTAATATTCGATGAACAGCTGCAGTAAACGGGCGCTATGAAGAAGATTTTGAAAACATGAATTCACTGAAGGCTTAATATTCCTCACAAAGTAGATTGTTTATTCCCATTTCACAGATGAGAAACTGAGTCTCAGAGAGGTTAAGTGAATTTCTTGAGTTGATAGAGCCATCATATGTAGAGGATTTGTTCTTTTGGTTATGTTTGGTATCTTCTAGAACGTGGAGAGGAATACAGAGATACAAAAAACATTTTCCCTTTCATCAAATAATTTGCAAGTTAGTGAGGTGTATGTAGACATACATATAAATGTAACAACACTAGGTAGGATAAAAAGAAAAAAAAGAGAAACCCAAAACTCAAGAGTGGTTACTCTTTCCTAAAGAAAAAGAGGATAGGGAAGGACACTTCTACTTCTTAAGTAGAGTGGAGGGTACATGGGTTCTTGTTTTATTATTCTTTATTATATACATATAATATATAATACATATATAACATAACTTATATAAAACATAATATAGAGTATATGATATGTTATGTATATAACATTTATGCCTACCAAACAATACAATATATACATTTTTGTTTTGTATGTATAAAATAAGGGACTTCATGTTTTAAAATATATGATTACAAATAGCTAATGTGTATGTGATTTACAGATACTGTACTTACTAGTGGAAAAGTCCAAAGTATAATTTATATATCAGTCAGATGCAAAGTGACTTGGAAGAAAATAATTTTTTTGTCCATGTATAACAGATGGGCTCAGTGTCAGAATAAGCCATTTGATAACTGGGGAAACTAATAAATGCTTAGAGACAATTAAGCACTTTATCCTCAAACCACTTTAGGGGTATTATATATTTGTACCACAAGATAGGAATATGAGAAAGTAATGGCTGAAACAGTGGTATAATAACTTCCTTCTTCATAATTCAAGATATTCACCAGCCACACTATGAATCCACATGTTCCTTATGGCAGGTATCACAGGGCCTTAAACATAGTAGACACACAAATGAGGGCTTAACTTTAAATAGCTAACATTCATGAATACTTACTATGTTCTAGGTCATTTTCATACATTAATTTTTATTCTCATATCCACCCTAAAATGTAGGTGAAGTTTTCCCATTTTCAGTGTGCAGAAACTGTGGCTCAGAGAGATTTAATATTTTGCCCGAGGTCACAAAGGTAGGACATAGCAAAGACAGTATTTGAGGGGCCGGCCCAGTGACACAGCAATTAAGTTCACATGTTCTGCTTCGGTGGCCCAGGGTCCACAGGTTTGGATCCCAGGTGCGGACCTACACACTGCTTGTCAAGCCATGCTGTGGCAGGCGTCCCACATATAAAGTAGAGGGAGATGATCACGGATGTTAGCTCAGGCCAGTCTTCCTCAGCAAAAAGAGGAGGATTGGCAGCAGATGTTAGCTCAGGGCTAATCTTCCTTAAAAAAAAAAAAAAGACAGTATTTGAACCCAGATCAGATCTGTCCCACCAAACAATCATCTAACGGCAGGTAACACTAATCCTCACAACCACCTTATAAGGTATGTACTATTGTCATCTAAAATTTACAGATGAGAAAACTGAGGCATGAAGAGATTGTCACATGTTCACAGTCACACATTTGACTTGGACTTGGGGACACTTAAGTGGGAGGAAGATTGGACCAGATCTCGTGTCCTCAGATCTGGGTTCATGGCAACCACTGTGGTAGAAGAGAAGAATACCGTCTCATATACAGACTTTTCCACAGCGAACCTGGACAGAAGCTCACTGAAAGGCAGACCTTACTCTCTGGGTTGAGTGGCCTGAGACCAGCAAAAATGCCCCCTGCCCTTTGACCTTTTAAGATCCTCTTAAGAGTGGAAAGAATCTCCCCATGAAGGCCAGAAGACGAAAGTCCACAGCAATATTTACTTGACACTTGAGTTCAGTGCCCCATTAAAGTGTGGTGAGACAAGAAGCCCCCAAAAACTGTCTCTATTCTTCCTTCCCCTCATAACCAGGCTTCTGACATCAAAGTTTATTGTTAAAAGCATCTTTAATAGAAATATTACTGTATATATTTTCGCTAGAAGGAAGAATGTCAGGGAAATTTGTCATGATAGGTGTTTACCGTAAGTTTGACGTGCATTATTGTTAGATCATTCTGCTCTCCTTCTATAATTTTTCTGTGCTATTTATTTATGTGCATATTTAAATGGTGTGCCACTTAATTGAAATTATAGTGTGTTCAAGCCAGATTTGACACTGACTGGCAGTTGCTGTTAAGGAATATTTGGAACCGATGAGTGGGTCATTTTCCAGATAGTACAGATATAACCATATTATCTAGCAGAATATTTCAGGAAATCAAACAGCTAATATTGCCAATACAAGTACCTCATTCATTCCAGGCAGAATGATGTCTTATTCACCTTTATAGCCCACTATCCCAGAACCACATATGTCATAACAGATAGTGGAATTGCTAGCTTCTCACACTAAGACTCTGCCTATAAATCCAAGGATCTTGGAAATAACTTTTAAAAAATTATTCAGTCCTTGGAATACTTCTTGAAAAATGTAGGTGTTCGTATTGAGTACAAAAACTCTCTCCAGGATTTGACTTAGTTTTCTGTAGTTTTCATCCAGATAATTATTTTTAGAAAAACACAACCTGTGGCAACAGAAAACAAATCCAGCTTGTTACAGATTCTTGACAGAGCAACAGCCTGAACAAATTCAAGGAACCTACAAAAACACCAGATAGACTCCGATTTTATTTTTGAGTTTAGAAAGCTAAAATTTTGTAAAGAGCCACAGAAGCTTTATCTTCCTTCCCCCTGCTTTGTGTCTCCTACTTTTCACATCTCCTCCAGATCTTGGGCACACCACTTCACCTCGCTGTGCCTGTTTCCCTCATCTGTAAAACAGGAGAATAATAGTGCCCTTCTCTTTGAATTGTTGAGTGGATTAAATGGGGTAAAACAGCTAAAATGCACACATCAGATGTGTGGCTGTGATAGCTGCTATATTTTAGCTAACGTTATTTATAATTATTGTTTCATTATTATTATCCCATGATTAAGTTATACATCATACCTTATCTTACAGTAGCTTTTAATAAGTAAATTCACAAAACATTTGGGATACCTCTAGGAATATCAAAAATAAATTAACAAAATGAGAATTAGTATATACCCAAAAGTCACTCTGGTGATAATACTCATAAAAATTATAAAATGGAGCCGCTATTGAAATGCCCTGTATTTTTCTGTAGACTAGATCACATGGCATCCTAATGTGTTCTGCAAAGAAACTTCAACCCTAGACCAAAAGTACTTATAATGCTGAGTACTTTGCTAAAAGAAATATCTGACCACCTTGATCTTGATCTCTTTGAGGTTATGTTTTTCCCTGTAGCTTTTATTTGTCGATTAGAAATCAAGTAAATGGTAAGTAATCAATATTTTGAAACTATTTGGGGTGCAGAAGGGGAAAGGAACTAACATTTGTTGAATACATTCTAAGGGCCAGAAAGCTTGCAAGGTGCTTTATTTGTGGTCACTATTTCATTTAATCCCCATTACTGCTCCCTGAGATAGATGGTATCCTAATTTTACAGACGAGGACATTGTTTCTCACAGACTCCTTCATTTGGTAGGATTAGTCAGCTAAGAAGCGAGGATCAGAGTCTAGAACTTAGAGCTGTCACTCAAGCCTATTCTCTGTATATGAAACAATATTATGTTTATTTTAGGCAACTACTTTTGACTGGCTACACTTTTATAGTACCTAATAATATATTTCCCCAAATTGTCTGAGAATCACCTTTAGAATATGACATCATGACCTTATAGGAAATGCTAACACAAGTTTTTTATTTGCTGGCTCTAATTAGGAGGATATTTCTGTTTAATTTTTGATAATCTTGGCAACATTTCTACAGAGAAAGGGTTCCTAAGTAGCAGTGGTAGAAAAATCCCTGTAAACATTTCATTTGATATTCTCATATTTTACATTAGTCAAGTGTTTTGCACACCCTGGGGATGTGAAATGTGCTAGAAGAAATGCAGTGAGCTGCCAGTCAATTTCCAGCAGGGGGATTTGTGAAATGGAGTCCTACAAATGTTGTTTCTTTTCAGCCCAAACTGCATGAATCATTTGAACCAAATCAGGGAGTGGATGAAGGGGTGCAGGAAGCTAATACAGAGCTCTACACCCCCATGGATGCTGAATAAATACTAGTGGCCTGAATGACAGACTAGTTATTGCAAAAGTCTAAAACTTTTTGTCTTGAGAAATTGGCTTTATGCAGCTCCTGCAGTGTTTTGAACAATCACTCCATTTGTCATCATCATCCTTCTTAAGTGTAAGCCATACTCAACTCTCTGAGCTGCTCTTCTCCCTGTCTCCTGGGAGAGGCTGTGTGTGAGGTGTCAGGTGCTTTATTCTGCTTGGGTTCCCCCTCCAAGACAGAAGAAGAAGGCCTATCCTCAGGAGGTGGAAGGTGCTGGACTGATTGGGGAAGCATCATGATTTCATGGGAAAAGCTTGATTTTGTAAGGGCCTGAGTTTCATCGCAGCTCTTCTGCTTTCTAATTGTGTGACTTGGGCAAGATTACTTTACTTCTCAGAGACTCTACTTTCTCATCTCTACTATGAGGGAAATAATATGATGAGGATTAAATAAGATGGTATTTCTAAAACACCTGGTACATGGTAAGCATAGCACTTGCTAAATACTAGCTATCATTGTTTTCATTATTGATGAAGCAGTAACTAGAAATAGCATTGCGTCCTGAATACAGACTGCTAGATGTCCAAGAGGTTTTACATCACTAGTTACCACTTCAACACAGACCTTTTTTTTTAACTATAGATACCATAGACCAACCCAGCATGTTCCCTTTTCACTTAGTGGCTGTGCATATAGTCCAAATGGAAACTAACATCCTTTCCTGTATTTCTTCTTCAGCTGCCTTCTTCTCCAGGAGTCTACACAGTACATTGCTTCAGATGATCTCACTAAATCCTGTTGTCCAAATATGTGGTTGTAAAATCATCATCCGCTTTTAGTTATGAGGAGTAATATACAATGTAAATATACAGTCAAAAGAATCTATCCTCAGCAGACATTTTATTCCGTATGTCTAGGGAGCCAGTTAGACCCAAGTAGGATTATCATTATTCTCAAAGGAACTGTACTACCTGGATTTGTATTGTGTACTACCTGGAATTAATGTTGAAGCTATCTATTTACAAAAACTCGGCAAAACGGAATATTCTTTACAACTCCTCTTGGGCCATCCTGTTTCATTATTTTTTATATAGTGGCAGGTGCTTTAATCTGCAAAGAGTGAGACTTGTTTTGAACAGTGGAACTTGTTTCTTTAGAGTTGTAGAGACTGCCTCATCCATAGAGACAGGATGAGCTTTTCTACTTATTTTTGTTTTAGTAAAAAAGAGTATGTGTATGTATAGTGTTTACCAGACCAGTTAAAATTCAGGTTTTGTTGTCATGTATTAAAACACCAAATAATGTAACATAAGTAAGTAAATTAAATTTTCACTAGATTCTGTGAGGTAACAACACAGGAAAAAAAGAGTATCACCAACACTTCAAATATGAAAACTCAACATTTCTGTCAGTCATCCCAATATTTTGTTTTACACAGCTCCATACTTCTATGTATTTAGCTCTGAGTAGATCACTTTTTTCAAGGTGATAAATGAGATATTAGTGGTGTATAGGTGAAATTTTATTTTAATATTTATTTATTTTAGTATGCTTTCAGAAATGTAATTAGAATATTAAAGTATGATGTAAAGTCACCTTTTTAGTTAAAATTGCTTAAATAAAAAGAGGCAATTAAAATAAAAGCATTAAGTAGATAATATTATAGGAGTTAATGTGAAAATATCAAAAGTTTTCGAGGTAGCTAGCGTTCAAATGACTGAAGTTCAGGAAATGCTGATCCAAAGGATTGAAAATGTGTTGCCACGTGTTAACATTGTTTGCTACGGGAGTTATTTTGTTGGATGGTTCTGCAGTGTTTTGAGTGTTAAGTACCTGATGGCTTAAAGAAACCAAGTTGTATCCTTCTGCAATCAGAGAGTCCTGCCTGACTAAATTAGCAGAGGAATACAGTATGCACTTTTCCCTCCATCACTCCATACTGTAAAATAAATCCCAGATGGAACAACGATCTAAGGGGAACAAATTAATTTTGTTTTACAATCTTGGAGTAGGGAAGATCTTTCAAAGCAGGACATAAATTTCAGACTTCAACAAAAACCTATCAATTTGACAGTAAAGAGTTTTAAAATTTCTGCATAGGCAGGTAAGTAAGTAAATAACATATAAATAAAATCAAAAGACAAAATGGAAAAGTTATTTGCAACACACATGACAGACAAAAGCTAATTTCCATAACATATTAAAAGTTCCTACAACATACTAAGAAACAGACGACTAAAAGATGGTGGAAAACCAAAGGTCATGAATACAGGTCACAGACTAGGAAACATAAATGGCTTTTAAACATATAAAAATGTGCTTAAACTCTCTCGTAATAAAAGAAATGCAAATTAAAACCATAAAAACATTCCTTTTATACCAGCTTGGCAAAAGTCTTAAAAAGTTTGATAAATATATTGATCAGTACATTGTGTATTGATGTGCCCAAGATCAAGGGTAGGTAACATGGATACACAAAAGGGAGGGGGAAAAGGAAAATAAATTATCTGTGGCTTTCTATAAAATTTTAGTTTTCTAAATTCAAAAATAAGATCTGAGGTTATTTGGTGTTTTTGTGTTCCTTATACTTGTTCAGACTCTTGCTCAATCAAGAGTCTCCTTTACACATTCGTGTTTTCGTGTTCTTTGGATAAAATACCCAGCAATGGAATGGCTGAATTGTATGGTAGTTCTAGTTTTAATTTTTTGAGTAATCTCCGTACTGTTTTCCATAGTGGCTGCACCAGTTTGCACTCCCACCAGCAATGTACAAGGCTCCCTTCTCTCCACATCCTCTCCAACACTTGTTAATTCTCTTGTTGAATAAAGCCATTGTGACAGGTGTGAGGTGATATCTCATTGCAGTTTTGATTTGCATTTCCCTAATTATTAGTGATGTTGAACATCTTTTCATGTGCCTGTTGTCCGTATGTGTATCTTCTTTGGAAAAATGTCTGTTCAGATCCTTTGCCTAATTTTTGATTGGGTTGTTTGTTTCTTTATTGTTGAGTTGTATGACTTATTTCTATGTTTTGGTTATTAACCCTTTATCAGATATATGGTTTGCAATTATTCTCCCACTTGTTAGTTGTCTTTTCACTTTGTTGATGGCTTCCTTTGCTGTACAGAAGCTTTTTAGTTTGATGTAGTCCCATTTGTTTATTTTTCCTGTTTCCCTTGCCTGGTGAGACATGGTATTCAAAAAGATGCTGCTAAGACATCAGTCAAAGAGTGTACTGCCTATATTTTCTTCTAGAAATTTTATTATTTCAGTCCCCTATGTTCATTGTAGCATTATTCACAATAGCCAAGACTTGGAAACAACCTAAGTGCCTACCAATATATGAATGGATAAAGAAGATATAGTAGATATATGCAATGGAATACTACTCAGTTATTAAAAAAAGATGAAGTCTTGCCATTTTTGAAAACACGGATGGACCTTGAGGGCCTTATGCCAAGTAAAATAAGCCAGCTGGAGAAAGTAAGATACTGTATGATCTCACTCATAAGTAGAAGATAAAAACAACAACAACAAACAAGCACATAGATTCAGAGATTAGGTTGATGGTTACTAGAGGGCAGGGGGGAGGGAGGAGGGCAAAGGGTGACAGGGCACATGTTTATGGTGATGGGTGGTAATTAGTCTTTGAGTGGTGACCGTAATGTAGCCTACCCAGAAATCGAAATGTAATGATGTACACCTGAAATTATATAATATTATAAACCAATGTTACCTCAACCACTAAAAAAAATAATAATAAAGAAAGGATACCTTAAAAAAAAAGAATCGTCTATCTGTAAGAGTCTGGATCTTTTTCTGTTGCCATAGGCTGTATTTTTTTAATACAAATAACTGGATGAAAAATACAGAAAACTGAATCAAATACTAGGATATTTTATGTACAAAATACAAATACCTAGATTGTTTTTTAAGAATTTAGAAGATTGAGTAAATTTCTTAAAGTTATTTCCGGGGCCCTTGGATTGTCTGAGAAGATGAGGAAGCTCGTGGTACTACTATCTGTTTATGAAAGTCTGTATTAAATGCTCAACCCCAATGCCCCAGGCCAACGCAAGCATGGCTGGAGCAGGTGGTCAAGAGAGAGCGGTAGGAAACGAACTCTGAGATATAGCCAGAGGCCAGATGTTTTAGGCCTTGCAGGCTAGGTAAAATATTTCAGACATCATTCTAAGTGTGATATGGAAGGATTGGAGGCTTTTATTTTTGAACATGTCATTTTTGACGTGACCTAATATGCATTTTTAAATTAGAGAAGTCTACTATAGCCACTTCTAACTATCTATGGTGTTTCCTATTCTTCATAGCAAAAGTTATTTTACTTTTTATAGCACTTGTTGTTTTAGATTATGAAAGTAATTTGTGCCTTTCTCAGTGTAGAAAATTTAGAATGTAGAGAAAAATATTTTAACAAGGCAATAAATATATCTATAAATCTAACCCAGAGGTTGCCAAATGATGACCAGCAGGCCAATGACCTGTTTTTTGTAAGCAATTGGAACGCAGCCAGACCCATTTGTTTGTTATTATCAATGACTGCTTTCCACTCCACAACAGCAGAATAGTTGTGACAAACTATACAGCCTGCAAAACCTAAAATGTTTCCTACATGGCCCTTTACGGAAAAACTTTGCTGATCCATTTTCTAACCCTCTGAAATAATGTTAATTTATTAGTGCATTTTTCAAAGGTATGTTCTAGACATATCTTTAGATAGTCAAGATCATAATATAAATACAGTTATATATTTTGCTGATTTCACTTACCGTTATACCATCAGCATTTTTGCATGTAATTAACATTCATTATGAAAGATAACCAGAGGCCAATATTTTTAATGGTTGTTTATATTCCATCTTATAAATATACCATCATCTACTTAAATAATTTCTTATTTATTCCCTTATTTTTAGACATTTAGATTTTCCAAATTTTTATTTTTAAAAAATGCTGTGGTGAATATCTTTATATATGATTGTTTATATTTTTATCATTTCCTTAGGCTAGGTTCCTTAAAGGGAAATAATGGAATCAAAGGGTATTAACATTTTTAAGACTCCTGATAAATAGACTGAGGTTTTGAATCCTTGTTCCCCAAAACTCTGGGCCTCTGCAGGATTGTATACAACATCATTTGGGTAAACTACACCAGTGGAGATTGACTTGGAGTGTCTTGGGGAGATTACTAAGTATTTCCTATTTCAAATGTGAGTGAGGATAATTATAAAAATAACTAACTTTTATTTTGGATAGAGCATTGTTCTAAGTCATTTACATATATTACCTCATTTAATCCTTACCACAACCCTTTGGGATAGGCTCTATATCCCTATTTTAGAGGTGGAGCAAGGATTAAAACCTAGACAGTGTGACTCCAGAGTTCTTGCATTTAACCACTATCTAAACTGCTTGAGTATCCTGTGTCTTGTTCCTTCTTCTGTGTGTATTCACTCCTATAATATCCTACTACTGTCAAGGATTATGTCTTGTGTTAAGTGTCTAGGAAATATGTTTTGACTCTAAAGGTCTGTGACTTCAAAGAAGTTGGAAACTCATTTATTTCAAGGACTGCCTCCTGTTGGCAGTAGAGTGGTTTAATTAACATTAGATATTTCTCCTACCGTTCCCTCAGCTTTCTCAATGTTTCTTTCCTCATTTTCTCGTCTCTCAATACTGTGTCTTGTCGACATTTATCTCCAAAGTTTAAACGTTACGTATCATGCTGTGATTGAAAAAATAGTCTGCTGTTATTCCTAATTATTACCACCACCATGAGTAAAAGGCAGGCAGAAGCAGCTTCCAGAAGCTCAAAGAAAATTTTATCTCCTATTTTTAAGAAAAATAAATGCAGACACAACTTTGGTTTGATATTATAATTACTTCTTTCAGATTTATAGCTATTTTTAAAACAAATTTACACCATTTTGTGCTTATGTGAAACCTCAAGGATAACACTCAAGAGATCCTCCAATTATTTTTCCAATGGGTAAGCTCTACCTCTTAATTGTTTTAATTAGCAAACCTATGAAAATTAATTAAAATTGGCATCACACTTCCAAAATTACATACCACTGACTACTGAACATAAAATCTTAATCAAAACATTGAAAAAGCTTGAATCCAACTTGTTTTAATTGTTGAATATGCTTGCTCGAGGGCAAAAATAATGAAAACAATAAGGTGAGTAAAAAGAAGATGCCTTTTCAGCGAGTCTACAGGACATTTTAAAGAGATGCTTCAAAAAATGGTGATGATGATGACAATGTTGCCAGTTTCTTTCCTATTCTACGGAGACACAGAGTTTGTTTTCAGTAGAGGTGTCCACTCTGATGAGGAGAAAGCGATTCAGTTACAGGGAGTCCCTGGCAGCTGTGTATGGAGATTAAATGTGGGCGTAGCCTATGGAAAGGGCCCCAACTAGGGTTCAAGCAGAGCAAAGAAGGGAAAAGAAGAAGCAGATGGTCTGGCTGACAGTAGGAGAGGAAACTGGTGCTGCTCCTAAGTGCCAGGCACTGGGTTAGGAGCTTTCCCATAGGCTACCTTATTTTTTTCCCGAAAGAACTTGGCAGAAATTTGTAATTATTAACCTCATTTTATAGATAATGAAGTCAGATTAAAAGGGATTAAGTCACCTGCCTAAAGCTGTACAGAATGCATGTGGCAGGACCTGTTCTCTTCGCCACCTGCTTTCTCTCCCTTCGTGGCACAGCAGTCTGGACCATGTCTCCCCTTCAAGGTCTAATCCACATTCCATCCCAGCTATGGCCACTTCAAGAAGGGAGGAGGTTATTTGAACTGACTCTTGAATAGGAGTAGGTAAAAAATAACAATGTAACAACAGTAATAACAACAACTAATTGAAATTTAGTTTATTGTATGTCAGGCTAAGTGTTTCCGATACATTCTGTTATTTATTTCCCCTAACAATTAAATGAGGCAGCTACCATTATTAGTATGATTCTCTTCTATGCATAAGAAAACTAAGTCACCAAGAGTTTAATCTTGGAGTTATAAAGTTAGTAAGTGGCAGAGTTGTTAATCAAACCTAGGTCTAATTCTAGAACTCAGACTTTTAATCACTTTTCTTGGAAAACACACACACACAGCCCGAGCACAGTCACATGGGTGTGACCTTAAGCATATAGAAGTACACAACTTAAAGTAAAAGGAAGACTAGAAGATGGGTGGGGGCAGGGAGATGTTGTCATAGATACTGAAACTGATAAAATATAATGCGGTCAAATATTTAACTTTTAAAGATTCCCACTTACTTTGTTTTATATACATTGAGTCTTAACTTTGTTTCTTTTTCATCACTCGCCCTTCATCTGTCGTGGTAAGCATTACCAAATTTGGCTTTTCAGCTGATAAACAGTTATCAGAAAGATATGAAAGCTGACACAATTCTTGTACAGTTGAGAAAGATTTATCTAAGTGTGGATTATTGTTCATTTGGAATAGTCACACCAACACTTTTTGGGAGAGGAATGGCAAATTTCAGTTACAAAAAAGTAAATTATGAAATTCACACTATATTACCCAGTGCACCTACTAGGCAGTTAATAAATGTTTAAAAATGTAAGTGCATAAAAAATAAGTTTGAGCAGTCTTTTATTTAAAAGCTATGCTTTAGTAAAATTGGTGATCTGTGTAGAATAAACTAAAACTGCTTTGAAAAGAAAACATTTTATTAAGGGTTAATGCTTCTCTATGCAAATTAGATAACTCCTCAAACGTATTTTCAGTGATAGCTTTGATACAAAATCTCTGTGCCTGCTATTTTCCCTACCACTGCTTTTATGCCAGGAGTACAAATACATCTTTCCACATTCTTCCCACCAGATCTGATGTTTCAAAGCTGATCTAAGTACTTTCTCCTATGTTTGTATTATGTTTTTTATTAGTAATACATCTCTCTTATTGCATGCAAAATAGAAGAATTGGTAGTATTTATACTTCGGCCCAGTTGGTTTGGGAAGTTTTCTTGAGGTATCAGCCTTCACGCTTATTCCTAAGCATCATAGATGCCTATTTTTGGAGTTTTCTCTGGATGTGTTATAAGACAAGGCTGTCAACTGTCTTTCTCTAACAGTCTATTTATTAGTACACTTTTCTCCACTGGCATGTGCATCTCTATCATGTATGATTCCATAATAGACTTTGTTCTATGATATAAATGCATTTTCAGTATCATATTTATAGTTTGATTTTGGAGTCTTTGAAAGCACTCTAAGGAAACTTTGATTCCAGAACACAGTTCAAAAACCATAGCTATAGGAAATGCATAGTCATGAAATATGAGAGACATAGACAGACCGGCATTTTAGAATGACATCTCCGTGAAATGGAGGATGGGACATATGAAAAGCCAAAAGATCTGGTAGAAAGTTATTGTGAGAGACAATGGAGGATGAAACTTTGAAATATGAATTTAAAAAGATGCAATATTTTAAAAATACAATTAATAAAATCGAACAATTATTAGTTATCAGAATTGATGAATGAGAAGAGGTCATTGATGACTTCTTGCTTTGGAGACCACAGTAATTAATGGGGAAGCATGCTGAAGACAGAGGAGCATGCTTGCATTGGTTCACAGTGAAGCAGAGAAAGAATTTGATTTTAAACGTAGTAAAGCTGAGGTACTAAATGTCCAGTGGACAGTTAAATATGAATTTAGAACTCAAGAGAAAGATTAGGGCTGGCTTTGAATTTGGTAACCAAATTGATAAAGCCATGGGAGTGATGTCCGAGGAGAAAGTGACGACTGAAAAGAGAAGAGGGTTCAGGGCAAACTCTGGGGACCATGACCTGCTATGGAGCACGTAGAAAAAGAGGCACTGAAAAATCAGGAAAACTAAGTCAAGCAGGAGAGAGTTAACATTATAGAATTATGCAAAATAGAAACTTGGAAGTAAGAAGAGGTAGCCAGTGCCAAGTCATACAGAAATGCATATTTTCTCATTCTAGTTTTTTCCTCTTCTAAATCCCTATGCACCTCTACCTTCTGCCATCCCTTATCCAAAAAAAGAAAAAAAAAATTAAAGCCTTAGTAAATTATTTTACTCCTACTTCAGAAAGAAGTTTGATGCCATCAGGCATGACCTATTTCATACCCCATCATCTTTACTTTCATAAACTGTTCTCCCCCATGAATCCTTCCATCTTTCCTTTCTTTTTCCACTCCTAAAGGCAACTGAGTCCTTTTACTTCTTTTATACATACACCTGACTTTGTTACGATATCTCCTTTTCCCCTCCTTCTGTAAAAATATAGTCTCCAGAAGGCTTCTTCCTTTCGTTTTTAAAATATGTATACTTTTCCTGTTTTTATGTGGCTTCTTTGAGCTGCTGCTCCCAATCATACCCTCTTCCTTCTTTCCCAAAGTCTTCAAAGTTGTTGTTTATAGCCACTGCATCTCATTCCTCGCCTCCCATTCTCTTCTGAATCTCTACAGTCTCTCTTTTCCTCCAACCCAATATAAAATTCCTCAATCAAAGGTTATCAATAACTTCTTTCTAGCCAACTCCTTTGTCCTTTTCTAAGATCAACCCAAGCAATGTCAGGCATCATTTGAAATTGCTGATTGATCAGCCTATCTTTGAGTTTCTAAGCCACTGCATTGTCCAGATTCCCTTCCTGTCTCTCTGCCAGTTATCTTTCTCCTTTGCCAATGTTTCTTCCCCTTCTTAACTCAAAACTGTGGGTATTCTCTGAGTTGCTGCCCTTGTGGTAATTTTCTCACTGTATATGCTACATACTTTCAGGTAATTCCTCTACTCCGCTGGTTTAAACTGCCATTTCAGTTACAATGTTTCTCAAGTCTATATCTCTTGTCCTGACAGTATGATTGCTTCTGTGCTCTCATCCCTCTCAAGCTATGCATGAATTAAAGCAACCCCTCATTCACAAGTGGCCCCTACTGGCCTCGAGAGCCAAGCAGGTATGAGGCCACTGCCACGGAGTCGTTACTTGAAGGTCTGAAGGTTGCGAACAGCTTAGAAGTTCAGGAGTTAGAAGTTCAACAACTTAGAAAAACAGCAGTTCTCAAACTTTAACATGCATCAGAATTTACCGGAGGGCTTGTTAAAACTGGTTTCTTGATGGGGCCGGTCCTGTGGCCAAGTGATTAAGTTCACATGCTCTGCTTCAGCGGCCCAGGGTTTCGCTGGGTTCGGATCCTGGACGTGGACATGGCACAGCTTGTCAGGCCGTGTTGAGGTGGCATCCCATGTGCCACAACCAGAAGGACCCACAACTAAAATATACAACTATATACGGGGGGGCAATTTGGGGAGAAAAAGCAGAGAGAAAAAAAAGAAGACGAAGATTGGCAACAGTTGTTAGCTCAAGTGCCAATCTTTAAAAAAACAAAACAAAACCGATTTCTTGAGTCCACCTCCAGAGTTTTCTGGTTTGGTAAGTGTGGGGTGGGTCTAAGAATTTGTATTTCTAATAAGTTTCCAAGTGATGCCGATGCTGCTGGTCCAGGGCAGTGCTTTGAGAACCACTGGCTTAGAACAATGGTTCTCAAACTTAGCTGAACATCAGTACCACATCCCAGAATCACTAGGATAGCTTTTTTTTGGAGTACTGCCACTTGGGACCCACTACAGGCCTTTTACATCAGAGTATCTGATGGTGGCCTCCCTAGTTAATTTCTAACCTGAAATCATGTTTAAGATCCATCTGCTTAGAAGTAAAGAGAAAGAACCCCCCACATACACAGACACATAAAGCAGCAGCTTTGGGCAGAGTTTTTTAACCTCCAACCTCATGGTTTCCTCAAAGGTCTATAAATTTCATGAAGTAATATGCAAAAAGATCATATGTAACTGGGGAGGTAGCCCATAGCCTTCAACATACTCTCAAAACGATTGATGATTGTTCCTCCCAAATTAAAAATCATTAAAGAAGCTCATTCTCAGGCACCGCTGGCCTGCCTGCACAGTCTCTTACATCTCATACACGGCACCATCACATGTGTCTCAAAATCCCTTCTGCTCATACATTAAGGTTTCTGTGGAAAATATCTGCTTTACTTACATAGCTTCAAGGCCTGAAATTTTAATCCTTACATACTCACTTAGGTTACTGAGCATTTTTTGCAAAGTGCTTGTATGAAAGAAGAATCCAGCATCTATCCATCATTTACGTGTTAGCAAGAATCACTTTGACTAGGTTGGTTTTACACTCCCACATGTTTTTAAGTAATAGCCATGTCGAATGGGCAGGGAGTGGAGTGTGAAGAACTTTGAAGAGCTAAGTAGCGATCCACGATACTTAGAGAAGTTTAAAAACAGTAACACTGGGAAGCTGAAAGATTGAGGAAGCCATCTGGGTCAGTAGGATATGAATGAAGAAAGAAAAGAATAATTTTAACATATCCCAGACTGGTTGTGTTATAAACAAATGGATAGAAAACTCTCTTTCTTTTTCTTTTCCTCCCTCGTATTTATTGTATACAGACTGCTCAGAATCATTAACTGAGGAATAATACAATTTGCACCATGGGAGTCAGTTTTGAGCAATGTAAAGTGTAGCGGTCTTAGAGCAAGAGACAACTGGGTTCTAATCCTAGCTCTGCCATTTACTGGCCAGGTAACCTTGGGCAATTCAGTTAACCTCTCTATATCCAAGTTTCCTATCTGTAAAATGGCAATGATAATACTTACTTCATAAGGTAATCTTGAGAGCTAACTGAAAATTTATGTAAAGTACTTATTACAGTGTTTCAAACTAGCAAATGTTCAATAAATGGCTGTGTTACCCAACTTGGCTAAATTATGGGCCAAATAGGCATTTTGTGGGTTGGTCTAAAAATGTTTCTATGGGAGATTTCCATGTTCTAAGTGGTTGGCTTTGAGATGGTCTTCATTACACAAACATTTAAATACTTTAAAAAATCAATTTTCTTTTTAAAGGAACTGCTGATCTTTCCAACTGCCAATCCTTTTTATTTAGCTATTCATCTTTCATCTTAATCTCACAACGAATATAAACTTCTCCCTGAATTGAGAGTTCCTTTGGAACAAGGACTATGTCTTTATTGAACAACCATTTATGAGCATCTGTATGCCAATAACTGTACTTTAACATATATGTATGATACAGTTTCTTTCCTTATGGGGCTTAAATTCTCCTTGGAGAAAATAGTAGGCAAATACATCCAACATAATGTATATTATAATAAAGATATGTGCCCAGAGCTATGGAGCATAGTGGAAGAAGACATTCATTTAATCTGAATTGATAAGAAAATCTTCATAAAGGCGATGACATGTGAACTGGGCTAAATGTGCATCAAAGTTGACAATAAATGAAAAGACGCTAGGGAATAGAAAGATCTACATGAGCTCCCACTGTAGGGAAAGTTTCAAATAGACTATGGTTTATTTGGACCTTGAACACAGAAGATGAGGATAAAAGGTGGAACAGCTTGGCATGCATATAGGCATGTGTATAATAGTAAGATATACTACTAATAAATAGTAAGCTGGTTGGTAGGAAGCGAGGTCAGAGAAGTGCTACCTTGGAACTAGATTTTGCAGAGCCCTGGGAACTAATCAAGGAAGTTCCCTGGACTTGGAAGTTCCAAGGACTTTATGCAATAAACAAAAAAATGAGGCATTATAGGGTCTAAAACCAAGGTCGATGTGCCATGGTGAAAGCACAGTTGGAGAAAGGTTATTCCAGCAGTGATGTTGTGGGCAGATCAGGTCATCTTGAAAGCAATTTCATTAACACAGATGTGCCCTGTTGTAGGTCTGGGCTATTGTGTCTTTGGAGAGCAACTGTAAAGACATAAAAGTGACATTTCATGAATATCCTCTGGGATATTTGAATAATAATGCCACTGACAAATATAGCAATGGTAACATGGAAGATGACAAATCATTTTTTAAGTCAACAAAATTTATTCAGTGCCAGCTGTATGCCAAGTATCATGTAACAATATATAGTGCTATCATACATATGAATCTATATAATATGTACATTATTTTTCGTTCAGCAGCTATTTCTTACTGTATATCTTATTTCCCCAAATAAATTATCCATTTCTGTTGGGTAGGATCTCATCTCATATTTCTCGTACATTGTAGACCCTATCACTCTAAAGGGCATATAGTCAGCTTTTAATAAAATCTTATTGTCTGGTTAAATAATTGAGGCCAGAAATATCAGAAAACTAGCACATGTCCTAGATGGAGTCAGCAGTGAAAGAAAATGGAATCCATTTTCCTTTATTGCTATATCACTTTCTAATATTGATAGAGCAGAAAAAGTTCCAAACAGTGCCCAGCCATTCTAGACGAGACTGCGGTTCAGTTTATCTTGAGGCGTTCAGCAGAACAAATTTTATGGACCTAAGACATCAAGGAAAATAGTGAGAAATCTTATTTCCTGTCTCTGGGTGTGTTTTTCACTTTAAAAATGTGATCTTAAAAGGAGGAGGGCTTTGGGAATAAGAGAGTAAATCAGTCTGATCTTTCATAGCAGCATATTTACTTCCCCAGAAAAAATGACTTTAATTGCACAGGAATAGAAAAAATGTTTGAATACCCTTCCTTGACAAGATTCAAGTCTTTCACGTGAGAATAAAATACACATTTGCAGTAAGTTTAGATTTGCGGGTAGAATTTAAAGCTCTTGTCCATCAATATATCATAATAGATGAATGTGACACTAGAATAATGGTGCTTGTTTGAGTACTTTTAGAAAGAGCAGTACAGTAAGGGAGTTAAAAAATTTAAGGATGTTTTCTTTTCAATGAAAAACAACACCTACTCAAAATAAGTTGGTGACTCCACGTTCAGAATCTCTGTCGTCGCTCTAATGTTCAGGAATGGTTAAGGAAGGAAAGAGAATCTCAAGGTCACTGGGAATAGTCTTTAGAGTATTCTTATAGGACTTATCTGTGCTCACATGCCTAATTTTTTTCCAAGTGCAAAGAATGGCCACTTGCTTGAGACAGGCCCAGTGCCATCCTTTATTCAAGTTCCTTTATACTCCTGTTTTTAAAGAAGCTGTCAAGTTCTTTTTTTGCAGCTGACAGAAAAGGCCAAATCTGTGGTACAGGAAAGGAGGCGCAAAAAGAAACTTTTTTGTGTTGATGTTTTACTAAGTGAGCTAAGGAGAATTTTAGAATCATGTAATTTACTCTGGAGGCATTTACTGTACATAGCTATAGTGATGGTAATTTCTTTCATTGTTGAAGTGAAAAGATAACCATCAATCAGTTGTCAATTGGTCAATTGCAGAAGTGATGAAAAGAAACTGGTAGGAACAATCACTTCTGTGGCTACCTAGACCATTTGGAGGCTCAAGAAAAGTATGGGAACTGGATTGCGTTTTAAAAAAGGATTGGACCAGATTTTCGAAAAGGTTAATAGGCATAATGTCCTTGTAAAGAATGGCTTTGTAG